>NW_008583692.1:0-11472 GCF_000691845.1 Merops nubicus | reverse complement strand
AATGATGCCCTGGTAAAAAGTAGCACTGTCAGCAGCAGACTGTGATGCAGACTTTACTCCTGCAAAAGCTGTCTTTTCCTGATGATGTATGTAAGCACCTGTTTGTTTGAGAGTTTGTCTCTAGACTGGATGACCTCTGTGCCTTCAAAAGGATAGTTTATGCTTTCTCCTCCTTCTTCCTTGACTCCTTCCTTAAGCTGGGCCAGATAGGTTATTAGAAGTTTGCTGAGTGTACTCTCATAGTGAGAACCTGTTCTGTAAGATACTGCTAGATGCAATGAATTACAATTATCTTTCAGAATCCAATTTGTGTTTCAGAAGTTTATTCTGCAGGAAGATTGTCAGTATCTGTTGTGTGCTTCAGCCCCTGGACACCGTGCATCTTCAATTGCATGCTTGACAGCTATGAATGTTATCTGTTAGTGAGCTAGAGGGTCAGGCACTGGAGGTTCCCAGCAGGCTTTAGAGATGGAGAGACTCCTACATCACAGTGGCATGGAGGGTGTCTTCTTTTCTCTCAAAATCAAAACCAGATTCTGGGTGACAACAAACTAGGAAGTGTCACAAGTTCTTTAGTGGAAACTTGCACTTTCAACTGTATTGCAAACCAGCATGCCATAAATTGTCATTCAGGACTGCTTGTGATGGTAGCATCACCTCACTGACTAAATGTAGCACTGTCAGGAACATCCGGATGTTGACAGACTGTTCCTCTCTTAATTTCAGTTGAAGGGGAGATTAGGCAGTGACCTGCCTAAATAAAAAAAAAGCCCTTTCTTGTACTGAATGTAAATGTTACTTAGTTTTAAACTCTGCCTCTATAAAGGCACCATGTAAATATGGTTCTTAAGAACTGAGATGGAAAAAGAGATTCTCCTAAGAATTTGCAAATCCACTTTGAGTCACCGTATTGTTATTAATGAATTGGAGACTTTATTATATATGGAGTGTGTGTAACTGTAAATAAATATTTGACTTTTTGCAGGTGTCCCTGGCATCGAACTTCTCAGCATGTCGTGTGTACTGGAACCCTGCTGCCACCGCAGAGGACGAGGGCTACGTTGAGAGTGTCCTGCGGAGGAGCGCGCCGCGCATACGGTACTGCTGGGGAGCAGCACTGCCTCAGGCATGCAAAGCCTGCTGGTACCATCAAGTACCTCTAACCATCTGTCTCTGACCTGTTAGGATCCCTTAGGGTTTTAGATATTTGGAGTCAGAGCGTCTCCTGTGATGGCCACATGGGGAGGCTGGCTGTGTCAGACCAGCTGTGCGTTCTCCTGCTGGCTCACCTGCCTTCTGTGCTCTCCTAGGATTGGACTGGGCTGAGCAGAAAAAAAGTCTGGATGAAGTTTCACTTCATTGCACTAGTGATGGTGGGCTGGATATGCTGTACATGGGGTATCAAGCTGCACGAGAGGACTGGCAATTACAAGTACCTTCTTACTGGATTCACTGGGCAATTCTGTTCTCTGGGGACAATTTGGGCCTCCAGAAGGTTCCAAAGGAATTACAGAAATTCTTCACCATTCTGATACCAAAAAATGTCAGCATGCTACTGTGTATTGTGATGCCTTTGCCCATTTTTGGCCGAGGATCCAGTGAGTTTTCAGGATATCATAGAGACTTTTGTCTTTCCCTCTTTCCTTGGCATACTCTCTACTATCTGGCCAGTCTGTTGGAGGGTCAGGACTACAGCCCATAGGGAAGGTGGCAGTAGGGTGTACTTGTAGAGACTGGTTCTTTCTCCTTGTTTCTGTAGGCTATGTAATTCCTGCTTCTGCACAATGCTTTCTTCTGCTCCCAACAGCTTCCATGCTTTGAGAAGGAATGTTTCTGGCTGGGAAGAAGATGAGGGGAGCCCTGTCAGTCATTCTTCAGCTGCTATTTAGGACTAGCTGTCTTGCCCTGCTGTGCTCTCACTATCCCCCACTGCTGTCACCCTTACAGTGGGGATAAGGAAGCCAAATGAAGTGTGGAAAGACCTGCACCAACCTGTGCATATAGGAGACAAATCTAATACCATCACTGCTCAGTGGGATCTGCAGCTGCTAGTTTTTGTGTGTCATACATGCAGATTTGGGATTCTGTAGTGGTGTATTGCTTAGAACTAGCATGAATGGATCCCTAAGTTTTGCAAGCCATATCCTTAAATTTGCAGTAATGCTGCAAGCATGTTTTAGCTGTCCTGGAGGTGCTGGAGTATTACTCAGTGTGGTTAATGCTGTATTTTTTGACAGGTATCTTCTGAGGAGTCAGCAGATTCTAGGAAATGTACCCCCAATAGTGTTTATAAAAGACAAAGAAGCTGCAGCTGTAAAAGAGGTAATTGTAATCTTTGACTCAATGTACAAATATAATGATATGCAAATGTGGTGACTCAGCATACCATAATACTTGGGAATACAGAGGAGCTGATCATTCAGTTGCTCTCCCAAGCTACATGAAAAGTAAGCCTTTGCCTATACCCTTTCCTCTTCAAGTTCCAAAGCATTTTAACAAAGAATCTTGAGTAAGACTGATGCTTATATACAATGTAAAAGAATCCTTGTAGCTATCACTTCTTGAACTTTTTTTTTGAGTTACTATTGACATTTCTGAAGTGAAGTTTCAGAGACTTTTGTTGGCCAGATCATTAGAATCAATAAAGAAATCCTAAAAAACAAAGTTACAGATTTATGGAATAATATAGGGTAGGCAATTTTCTGTTGCCTGGTATACATGATTATAGAAATGAGGTCTGAGGAGCTGTCTTCCACATTTTAAATATTTTATTGTTTTAAAATTCTATTGAATCTACTTGGGGATTTTTAATTCCCTCCCCCCCAACTTTTTTCCATCTGTGAATTGTTAAAATGTTAGTAGGGAAGTGCAGTAAAGCATCCTCCTTTGCACAGGGGATGTAAGCTCACCCATACTACTTTTTTTTTTTTTTTAACTTTAAAAATTATCGTTATTATTTTGCATTTTCTGTCAAGGTGTTGATAGTTTTAACTACTTGAAATATTGTTAGAATATTGTTGTTATCTAGGAATTTACTGTCACTAGGATTGTGAAGTAAGATTTCTTCAACAGATTTCCAGAGAAGGTCCTTCAAGAGAAGGATGACACTAGGGAATGGAATTTCCTAAAAACATCCCAAGCTGTTGATGTGAATTACTGCTCATGACTTATGGGCCCATACAGTGTGTAGTAGCAGAGCTGAAAGTGATAACAAGAACTTCAGACTCTAGAAATCCAGTGAACTGCTTGAACTTTCTGTGGTCAGAAGAATTCTGAGTTTGATGCCAATAGATTGATCCACAGTGCAAATGTTTTTCACCTGCATTAGCATCAACAAAAATCACAGGAATAGAAATGAACTAAGCTCTTCTAAAAGCTGTTTATATTTGTTATTATGCTCCCCCTAATCAACACAAGAAATCCTACATGACTAGTGATTATAGCAGCACTTCATTATTGTTATTCTGTTAACATACCTTGATGGAACTGCAGTATCCACTCCTGCAGGTCCTGCCTTACAGGTCTGTTATTGTGGCACCTGTTCATTAATCACTATTTCTCAAACTTTGTTAAATGACCACTTACTGTTTGTGAAGACTAGAACCCCCCTGGACTACCTTGCCTTCAAGTTCATTTCATAGGCACCAAGAAAGTTAACCACACAACAAACCCAACCCCAACTTGTATAGCTTCTGTCGGTGGATGGTGCTGGGAGGCACTTCAGTGGGTCAGCTTTTCACACTTTGCAGCTCATCAGATTTATGTAACCCACAGATTAAAATAACAGGGTTTAGAAATAATGTAGCTGAACCTAATTTTCAAGTCTTGGAAGGTGTAGAAGGGCCACCCAATTCAGCTCCTACAATAATACACCCAACTAGAAGGGAAGTAACTTAAAGAAAAGTAGGAATACAAATTTAAAATGAGATAAGATTTTTGCAATTGGGTACAGACTATAAAAAGTGAATATACTAGATTTGTAGCATTTAATGGTTACACACCAAGTTAAAAGGGAGTTAGGAGCTCAGTATTTACATAATAGAAATACACACTTCCAAAAAGGGGGTCGAAGTGAAAAAAATCTCAGTGCAAGGAGGTAATAAAAAAGGATTTGCAAGACTGAAATAAGACCAAATAAAACAAAAATTATATATGTCACACTATCTCTAGCCAACTGTTCAGAATGTACATAAAGCAAAAAAACTTTGTAACAATCCCTGGGTCATAGAATCATAGAATTTTTGGGTTGGAAGAGACTTTTAAGGTCATCTAATTCAGCCACCCCTGCAGTAAGCAGGGACATCTTCATCTAGACTGGGTTGCTCAGAGTCCTGTCCAACCTGGCCTTGAGTGTTTACAGGGATGGGGCACCTATCACCTGTCGAGGCAACCTGTTCAAGTGCCTCACCATCCTCACTGTGAAGAACTTCATCCTTCTATCTAGTCTGAATCTACCCTCTTTTAGTTTAAAGCCATTACCCCTTGTCCTGTCACAACAGGCCCGTGTAAATAGCGTCTCTCCAACTTTCTTGTAGGCCCACTTTAGGTACTGGAAGGTTGCTACAAGGTCTCCTCAGAGCTTTCTCTTCTCCAGGCTGAACAACCCCAGCTCTCAGCCTGTCTTCACAGGAGAGGTGCTCCAGCCCTTTGATCACTTTTTTTGGCTCTCCTCTGGACCCGCTCCAACAGGTCCATGTCCCTGTGGTGGGTACTCTAGAGCTGGGTGCAGCACTCCAGGTGGTGTCTCAGCAGAGAGGAATAGATGGGGGGAGTCACCTCCCTCGACCTGCTGGCCACTTCTTTGGGTCCAATCCGGGATATGGTTTGGCTTCTGGGCTGAGAGTCTGCATGGCTTATATCCAGCTTTTCATCCAGCAGTTATGCTGTTTGTCACAAACTCCTCGGGCAAGAGGTATAAGCAGTTCCTTGTAAATGGAGGGAAAGGCTGTTTTGAAATGGTTTTGCCAAGTATTCCAAATATGTAGAAAATAAAATATTTGCTTTTAGTTACTTGTCTGTTTCTTGTGTAGGGATGAACAAAATTAATTTAATACAAGACCTTTAATATGTATTGTCTTCATGTGTTTACAGATTGAGAAATTATTATCAATTGCTGATTTTGGACCTCCAGAAGAAGAAGAAACCTTAGATCAAAATGATTCTAGGTGGGTTTTTTTAATCAGAATTGTACAAGTGTCCATTTTCATCTCTGTTGGCCAGCTTAAGTTGGGTATTACTTGACATAACAGAAAGTATACTTTTGTTAGATAGGTACATTGTTGCTATCTCAGAGTTCAGCAAATGGTGTTATGAAGAAATAGAAAGTAGAAGAGAGAGATTTTATGGAAGTCCTTACCAAAAAGGTATCTCAGCTTTTAAAGACATCAGCGGGGGCCTTTTATTAGCAGAAGACGCTACAGAACAGCCTACCACAAAACTAGGATGTAATCATCCCAGAATTTAAATGCAGAGGATGGCTTTTTATTTTGTGACTTGAGCTTTCTTTACAAAAGCTACATCTATTTATTAAAATTAAGGGAAAATATTTATTATATATGCTCTGGTTTACTGTTGTGTTTTAGCACAGACACATTTTCACAGGCTATTTTGTTGTTGGTTCTTGTGCACAGGTACCTTGCTGCAGACCACAGATTTACAACTATGAAAAGAGAAAGTCTGTTTTTTATATACAGATAGACCTCTTATTAAGCTGTGGGGAATGACTAAATTGCCACTTGTAACAGCATAGTTCATGTGCTTTCAGAGGCAACTTATCCATAAGGTGATACTGGAACAGAGTCTTGGAGATCAGCTGTGTTTGATGTCTGTGCTCTGAGTGACATGGTCATCAGACTTTTTTCTTGCAGAGTCAATACTTGTTTCTGGTCTTGGTATCTTTACTTTTATGGGGGAAGTATTTTTAGAATTTTTAATAATTCAAGACTCAATGTGGTTCTGATAATTAAATTTTTTTAGAAAACACCATGTTTTGCAGCAGTAATATTTGTTTCCTGCTGGTAATTTTATCATGAGTTTAAAAGATCTACATTTACCAGCACTCCTCTACTTGTCTGCTTCTTTTCTGGTATAAGTTTGATTTGTTATGCATGAGTTACAAGTTTAGTAATAAATATCCCTAAGTTAACAAAACACAAGTTAATCTAGGGTTCTTCTTTGGCTATTGAGGGATAGGGCTGAACAATCTAATGCAATAATGATTCTGTGGACCTGATTCACTCCAAGCCAGCAGCCATGCGCTTGTGTACTGCAGCCTGTTGGTAGAAATGCTGCTTCTGCCTTAATGTCTCACCAGGCACAAATCAGAACTAGCTAATTGGGGGAAATGCTTGTTGTGCCAGAGATTCCCACAGGGCACCTAGTATCTTCCTCTGTTTATGTCCCGTGGAAATATTTAAGTCCAGCTTAAGGTGCCATATGCTGCCATTCATAGGTCTGTCTGATGTCTTATGGGTATAGGCTGCTGCTTCTCACTTCCTGAAAGAGCTGGGAGAAGTCTTAATTTCCTTGGGGCTCCCAGGTCCAGTGACCTCCTTAAAGATCATCTAGTTCTAACCCCCCTGCCATGAGCAAGGGCACCTTCACCTCGACCAGGTTACTGAAAGGCCCATCTAACCTGACCTGGAACACTTCCAGGGATGGGGCATCCACAGCCTTTCTGGGCAACCTGTTCATTGATCACCACCCTCACAGTGAGGAGCTTCTTCCTTACATCTAATCTTAATCTACCCTTTTTAGGTTCAAAGCCATTACCCCTTGTCCTGTCACAAAAGGCCCATGTAAAAAGTCTCTCTCCAGCTTTCTTGTAGGCCCATTTCAGGCACTGGAAGGCTGCAGTGAGTCCCAGAGTCTTCTCTTCTCCAGGCTGGACAGTCCCAAATCTCTCAGCCTGTATTCACAGGAGAGATGTTCCAGGACTTTGATTATCTTTACAGCCCTCCTCTGGACCAGCCCAAACAGGTCCATGTCTTTCTTGTGTTGGGGGCCCCTGAGCTTGGTGCAGCATCCAGGTGGGATCTCACGACTGGAGTAGGTGAGGAGAATCACATCCCTCAACCTGCTGGTCATGCTTCTTTTGATGCAGCCCAGGGCACAGCTGGCTTTCTGTGCTGCACAAGCATTCATCTGGAATATAGTTGCTTTATTGGCTTTGTCCTATTAAATCTGTTGACATGATGGCAGGTTTATAAACAGCCTGTCCTTGGACACATAGTATGGTGGTAGCTCTTCCTTTTTAACGTAGGGACAAAGTGGTGAACACAATGCATTATTGAAGTCAAACTGGAAACTCCAGTTTATTTCTGTGTTGCTCAAGTTGTCACAATTAGCATTTCCTCTTAAAATATACATGGGGAAAAAACCTACAACATTTGTTTTCCTTTCCACAGCAAACTGCTGTCTTCACCAGCTCAGTCTTCAGATTCACCCATGCAGTCTAACCTTTTTGGTATTGACCATGAACTGCTGAATAAGCAGATAATGGAATACAAAAGATTGAAAGTGTCAAGAGACATAGAAAGCATTGCCTGGACAGAAGAACAGGAGCAGCAGCTTTCTAAGATTCAGAAGAAAATGAAAAAGAAAAAAAGAAGTAATCCTCCTGATGATGACATTACACCACAGAAATACTTACTGGACAGATATGAAGCTGATTACTGGGATGATAACACTGAATCAGTCTCAGACTGTGAGCTGGAGGATGAATTACAGGAAGAGGTAGATGAATTGAAGGAGGACGATAGCAAAGCTCCAAGTCAGCCTACTGATAAATGAAAAAGCCACTCTCTTTGGCTGCCAATGGCAAATAAAGACTGCTGTACTTACAAGGTTCATTTTCTACAGTTTGTTTACTGCTTCCTGTTTCAAGCTAACAGGTTTGCCACATATGGAGAGCATTGCTAGCACAAGGTATGTAAGAAAAACAGAATGCTATTTGTGACATTCTGTTAAACAGCTTTCAAGCTGCTACAGTTGTAGGACTTTCAATTTGGAGCTGTTTTGTAATAACAATATACATAGTGCAGCACTGAGTTGAAAATTCTTGCAGTTCTGTTAATTATTTCCAATAAAATTACTGTTTCTGTGTTGGAATAAAATATCTTTTTTTTTTTTTTTTTTTTTTTTTTTTTTTTTTTTTTTTTTTTGAGTGATCTGTATAATAATAATCAAAAAGTGATGGTGTTTTATTCTAAGGTCAGGAAGGAAGAGGGAAGCCAAATGGTAACCATGGTGTTCAAAGAGCAGCCTTCTGCACACAGAGACCAGGACAGGGGATTCTCTACGGGACCTAGACTAATGGGGGAACTCCACAAGAAGGTGTAACACATCGAAATTGTGGCAAATGAAGTTACAACCCTGAAAGAAAATAAATTTATTTATTTTAGTATTCAGAAATTTACACCCGTGCAAGGGGAACTGCAACCAGAAAAGAAAGGAGAACTGCTCATCTGTTGGGTAAAATTGGTCAAAACATTGACTGTGACTGAAAAAAATGCATTAAAAACTCAAAGGCAGAGAAAAAACAGCAGGGAACAATGCCCCAGTAACAGATTCAGAACTGGATGGGGAATCATCTAAAATGTGAGAATAAAACTTTCTGGCTCAAAGCAAGTAAAAAAGAATAGCATGAGTGTATAAAGTCAGAAGGGCTGAAGCTTCAACATAAGTTATAACTGATAAGGTAGTAAAAAGGAATTCTACCTGAAATAAGGAATATTTAATTCCACTAGTTAGTGGGGGAAGTAAAGAAAGATAACTAAGTGATCTCCAGAGGTTCTTTCCAACCCCTAGCATTCTGTGATTTTGTAATGTGGGGGGAGGTTGCACTGCAGTATCTTCTAGTTTTTCAGAAAGATTTAAAAGACAGTGACCATAAACTCCAGAATATAAAATATAGTCTGAAGGGTTTTTAGTTTGAAGAGAGTTCAAGTCAGCAAAGAACACTGAAATTCACTGTAGGTGATTTAATAATCCCCTTGAAGCATAGTCTGAAGATCGATTGTCTAAGAATATGGAGAGAATATGGGCTGTGAATGGCTACAGGATATTCTTATAAGATGTTTCGAGCTTGTATTGAACAAGGGTCAAGATCTTATAAGTGTTCTTATTAGGATACATGTGGAAACTGCAGCTCCCATTAGTACTTGCCTAAATTGAAGTACGTGAATAATCCCACAAGCTTCAGTGTGCCTTGTTTGGGTTTTCCAGTTTTTCCTAAATTCCACAGGTCAGATACCTTTTGAAGTAGATCACTTTGTTTTCCAGTGAGCAGTGGTATTTATCATATCAGAAACTGTTCATGTGCAGCATCACTGTCAATCAAAGCTAGCCATGAATCTGTTGCAACTTGGCAACAAAGCACTTTTTAAGTGAACGACCGGAGCCCATAGTTTGTACTTGCTAAATGAATCCACAGAATACTAATGTCTCCATCTTTAGTTTCTGCTGGATAAAATGTAGGACTGTCCTGACTCTACTTAAAAGTTGGAAAAAGGAAAAAAATCTGATATCCAAACAACCTACATATCTGGCTTCAGAAAGAACAAGGAGAACAAGGTTGATTACCTCTGCTTCTTGTTTAGTTTGGACATTTATAAATCAGCTTTGCAGTTCATAGATGAGATTTAATCTAAAAACAACCAAAACCATCCTCACTGTTAGCCTTAATATCTTTACTCCTTTGTTAAGCAAGTGAGGGCAGTTGACCTTTTCTGCTTGCCACAGCTAATGTCACAGAAACCAGGCTTTGTTCAAGAATAAAGATGCACTTATTTAGGGGGCCCAGGGGTGGGACTGCCATTCTGAACCTGGTGATGAGGAAAATGAAGCAAAGGCAACCAGATTTATAGGAAATGGAAGTTCTAACATCACACTTCAAACTGTGAGAATAAAAATGCAGAAATATTCATCTACTGTGGTGATTATGTCTGACTGTTTTCATCGTATGTTCTTCAGGGAGTCCACCTTACCTGGTGTGCTTTGTTCAAACTTACTGGAAAACAAATTCTAACGGAGAACACTTGTAGTTAATTTCAGTTAATTACTCTCAGGCTCCAAGGAATAGGTAAAGAAAGTAAGAGGAAGAAAACAAAGCCATGGGAATGGGTGTAGTAAAATGGCAATGCTGACTGATGTGTAGATGTCTGTGGTGTCTTGTAAAAGGGACAACTTCTGCATCTGGGATCCGTGGTCTGTCGTGGTTTTCAGCAAGTTACATGGGACAACCTGAAGTAATGATTATTTTATTCTGCAGGTTCAAGCAATATTTGTAGCTTTTCATTGAACTATCTGCAGTTGCAAGGTTGTTGTGTGAAGGGAAGGGGGTAGGTATGGGTAAGGGAGAGACAAATCTGGTATGAGACAAATCCCCTTGCTTTTTAGCTGGTCCTCAGATATTAGAGGGGCTGGGGACAGAAGCCATTGGAGGCACAAACAGCACGGGTTAGTGACACCCAACATACAGATTCTTTGTGATTGCCGGTGATAAATACATTAAGCTGCAGAGTAGCCATATAGTCCAAAATGCAATTGCAATTACAATAACAATAATAATCTCCTGGGGAAAATCACCTGGCGGAGCCGAGGCGGCAAATCTTCCCCAGGGGTGTCCCTGCTGGGGGGTGAGGAGAACAGACCCGTCCGTCCTGCTGGGGGGTGAGGAGAACAGACCCGTCCGTCACCCCCTCGGAGCCGGTGCCCAATGTCCCACACACTGGCTCCAAAAGGGGTGACATTTACACCTTTTTTTTGTTACTGATATGTAAAGCGTGGGGATGGGGCTGTGGGCAGACAATTGTTCCATGTAATGAGCACAAAACTCCCTTATCTGCAGCTGCCTCTGCAGGGAGCAGACCACTGCCATTGTGAGGCAGGTGAGGAAATGGGGCAAGCAGCCCCCGCTGCATTCCGCATTCCTTGTCCCGGCGTCTAGTACACACACCACCGAGTCTTCACCCGGCCCCTCTGACTGCCCTGGCACCACTTCTTTGTCTGCAGTGTCTAGCTTTGTGATCTGTGCTCGTTTTGTGCTTCCAGCATCTGACATAGGTTTATAAACCTTTTGTTATTGCTGGTGTGTTAGTGGCTTTCCAGATAAAGCAATGCATACTTGCTGGTTGCTGGCTCCCACACTGAAGTCAGCATTTACTTTCTTTGACATGAGGGTTTCAGGGGTGCTAGGTGCTTCTTTCACTGCTAGACTGAGAACGTCTCCACTGGTGTGTGTCTCAGGATAAGGAAGCTCCTCTATTTTTACTTCCGTTTCCTTCTTTATGGAAAACTTTTTATGGAAAACAGTTGACGATTTTGCAGCAGTTGCAGTCCACAGCTGTGATTCAGGAGACCTTACTGACTTGATTGACATTGTGTCATAGTTTAGGATCAGGCCCACCCCCAGACCTGTAATAGACACTCTCTGTTAATCCCTCTCACCCCCAAAAGGGAAAGAAAAAGGGA
>NW_008583691.1:1629-4002 GCF_000691845.1 Merops nubicus | reverse complement strand
CCAGGATGTCGTGGGGCACAGTGTCTATCTATGCAGGATGCTCACAATGACCCAGACATTGTTCAGAGAGGCACTGTGTAACTGTGGTGGTTTAACAAGACTGACAGGGACTCTTTTGCAGTTGAAAAAAAAGAAGGAAAATTAATATTTCTACTTTCCTACTTCAGAAGTAAATAATAATCCTTAATTTTGCCTGACAAATCATTACCTTGCATTCATGTAACTTTTTCAGGTGCTCATATGCAGTCTTCGTTAAATGATACTGGAACAAAAATACTTTCATGTAAACACTTAATAATAAATATCTCTTTCCAGTTTACATACTTCCATTTAATTTTGTCATTAATACTATGCACTTGTTACCCTCCCAAATGAATGAAGTTTTTGTATGGAGAATGAGAATGGTATAAAGATGATCTAGTGCTGCAGGCTGATAATATTCAATTCCATATTAATAGGATCATTATCAATTAGATTAGCTGACTTGCTGATGTGAGTTGCACTTGCCTAGGTGATCCCCTCAAGCACCACTTTCCTGAATGGCAGTGGACAATCTCATACCTCTCCTGCTGATTAATAAGCACACCCAGTACTTTAAGATAATGAATCCACTGTACTAGCTCCAAGCCCTGTCCTTACATGATCAATCAAGCATGGATGGCAAAAAAGATACTTGGAGACAAAAATAAATTAACATATTGTAGCAGGTAATTAAAAAGGATGCTTTGATATTGTGCTAACCCTGTTTAGCCTCTCCTTTTTTCCTTGCTTGCCAGCTTCAGAACTACTGGAGCCCATTTATACAGGGCAAGGAAACATTAATTTATGATGGGGTATATATGTTTATCAGTTAGTATACAAACATGCAGAGTGCCAGGGCACAAGGCAGAGTCAACAGGAATTTATAACAGAAGATGCTCTGCAACTGTCCTCATCTGTGTGTTCATTTGCAATTTGAATTCAGAAGTTATTTCAGTAGTCATGAAACACATTTAAATCTCATTATATGCATGCACCAATTAGGGGTTACAAATATTTGTGAAACAATAGAATTGTTTATATTCTGGACTTTTTTTCAGCTATCCTTTTTAAACTGGGGCAACCCCAAGTAAATCCTGATTTTTTTATATTTTTTGGTGTTTTTTTAAATTACTGTAAAAAGACTTTATTTATGTTTTGCTAGGGGACTTTAATCACCCTTACATTTACTGGAAAAGTAGCACAACAAGCTATAGGCAATCAAGGAGATTCCTGGAGTGCCTGGATGACAACTTTTTAAAGCAAGTAATAGACAGCCCTGCCCAAGGGGATGTGGTTTTGGACCTAATAGTGACCAACACAAGTGAACTTGATGAGGACATCAAGATTGGAGCAGCCTGGGCTGCAGTGACCATGCACTGTTCAGTTCACTGTGCTAAGGGGTATAGAACAGATGAAAATCAAAGTCAGCACTCAAAACTTTAGGAAAGCAAACTTCCAGCTCTTCAAGGAGTTGCTCAACAGAACCCCTTGGGAGGCAGTCCTCAGAGATAAAGGAGCAGAACAGAGCTGGCAGGTCTTTAAGGAGGCTTTTCATAGAGCCCAAGGGCTCTCAATACCCATGTGCAGGAAATCAGGCAAGATGAGAAAAAGACCAGCATGGCTGAGTCATGAACTACTGGTTGAAATAAAGAGCAAGGTGAAACTGCACACACAGTTGAAACAGGGCCAGGTATCCTGGGCGGAAAACAGGGAAGCTGCCCGGTTATGTAGGGGTAAAGTCAAGAAGGCCAAGATGCAGCTGGAGCTGAACTTGGCAAAGGATACAAAGAAAAACAAGAAGGGATTCTATAAGTATCTAAATCAGAAAAGGAAGGTCAAAGAAGGTGTGCCTACACTAGTGATAAGCAATGGTGAATTAGTAATGTTGGAAGAGGAGAAGGCTGAGGTACTCAATAACTGCTTTGCCTCAGTTTCCACTGGCAGTCCTTCTCTTCACAGCCCTTAAGTTGGTGGCCCACAGGACAAGGACCTGGTAGACAAAGTCCCTCTCACTGTAAGCAAGGACAAAGTTCATGACTACCTGAGGAACCTGAACATAAATAAGTCCATGGGACCTGATGGGGTGAATCCCAGAGTACCAAAGGAACTGGCTGTTGCAGTTGCTGAGCCACTCTCCATAATATTTGAGAAGTCATGGCAGTCAGGTGAAGTCCCTAACGACTGGGAAATGGGTAACATCATGTCCATCTTTAAAAATGGTGAAAAAGAAGACCCTGGGAACTACTGACCTGTCAGCCTCACCTACGTGCATGGGAAGATCATGGAACAGATCCTCCTAGAAGACATGCTAAGGCACATGGAGGACAGGAAGGTAATCTCAGGTAGTCAGTG
>NW_008583691.1:0-1376 GCF_000691845.1 Merops nubicus | reverse complement strand
TTGTCAATGGCTCGATGTCCAGAGGGAGGAAGGTAACAAGTGGTGTCCCTCAGGGGTCTGTACTGGGGCTGGTGTTGTTTAATATCTTCATTGATGACAATTGACAGCAGCATTGAGTGAACCCTCAGCAAGTTTGTGGACGATATCAAGCTGGGAGGTGCAGCTGATATGCCAGAGGGATGGGAGGCCATCCAGAGGGACCTGGGTAGGCTGGAGAGGTGGGCCCAGATGAACCTTATGAGGGTCAATAAGGCCAAATGCAGCATCCTGCATGTGGGCCCAGGTAACCAGCACTATCAGTATAGGCTGGGAGAGGATTTTCTGGAGAGCAGTCCTGTTGAAAGGGACTTGAGAGTCCTGGTGGATGAAAAACTGGACATGAGCCACCAATATGCAATCACAGCCCAGAAGGCCAATCACATCCTGGGCTGCATCAAAAGAACTGTGGCCAGCAGACCAAGGGAGGTGATTCTGCCCCTCTACTCTGCACTGGTGATACTTACCTGGAATACTGCATCTAGTTGTGGAGCCCCCAGCACAAGAAGGATGTAGACATATTGGAGCGAGTCCAGAGGAGGGCCACCAAAATGATCAGGTGATTGGAGCACCTCTCGTACGAAGACAGGGTGAGGGAGTTGGGACTGTGCAGCCTGGAGAAGAGATGGCTCAGGGGGGACCTTACAGTGACCTTCCAGTACCTGAAAGTGGCCTACATGAAGGTGGGGGAAGGTCTGTGCAAAAAGGTTTGCAATGATAGGACAAGGAGTAATGGTTTTAAACTAGGAAAGGATAGATTTAGACTGGATGGTAGAAAAAAAAATAAAAATTAAGATAAGAGTGATAGATCATTGGAATAGGTGCCCAGGGAGGTCCCAACACTGGAGTAATTCAAGGTCAGGCTTGATAGACCCCTCGGTGACCTGACCGAGGTAGAGATGTCCCTTCTTGTGTAGGGAGGTTGGACCAGATGACCTCTAGAGTACCCTTCCAGCCTAAAACATTCTATGATTCTATGAGTCTATAAAACAGGCTCAGGCATGGGAGAAGTATAGCCTAGTGATCAGGACATTAAGGCAGAGAGTCAGAAGACTATTCCTGTCTCCAGTGGTGGGGTGTGTATCAGCTCAAGCTCAAGACATGCTGAACAGTTATGGGACTTTCACATCAAAGCTGGCTTGTTCTAAATCACTGCAGAGGAGACAAGGTATTTATGCAGTAGGTCTTGTTGTCAGTCCTTTATTGAATCTAGTCCTTCATCTCTCAATGTTTCTTTTCTCTCTTCTGTATAATAGGGACTACTTATTTCTTTTGAGATGTATCTTGAGTGTCACTGGTGAAAGAAGCCGTGTTGACCTGGTTCCGTGTAAAAAGGGGTT
>NW_008583690.1:0-3863 GCF_000691845.1 Merops nubicus | reverse complement strand
ACTATACTTTATTGTTGCTACTGATTGTATGATTGTTGAATCCGGACGTTTTGATTGTGAAGCATGAGTGACACGTACCTTTGAGTACGAAGCGATTGGAATGACTGAGATACAGTGAAGTGTGGTGCGAGTATAAACGGAGGAGTACTGTGTTTAAACACAGTGATCGGTGTATGTTTTAACCAATAAATTAAAGAACAACCTGTGCCAAAAGATTTGAACATCTTAGAAGGGATAAATGAAATAACTTGTTTTGTGGATGCCTTAGAGTTTCTAGTCCACCAAGAGAGTGGCATCTTGTGTGGGTAATGTTACACTGTAGGATTTGTGCAGGACACTGGCATTGCTCTTCTGCCAGGCGGCAGAGTGTATGCCCCCAGTGTGAGTGAGAGCATTTTAATCCAATAGATTCTGAACCTAAGATGCAGCGAAAGAAACACAGGGTTAAGCTATAAAGACACCTGAAGGGGTTGGACTCCCCTGCCTGGAAACAGTTCAACATCAACTTTGCTTACAGCTTTGTCTTTGAGGTTATAGTTTGGTATCTGGGTTTGTGTATTTGATTAGCAATTATCTTGCTCAGTCTCTGAATTTTGGCTTGGTTATCAGAACTACGGATCTGGTTTTATGTATTTGGATTAGGTAATTATTTTTACATTTCAAATGAATAGATGATCTAAAGGATGACTAAGGGTTTGTAGTATGTTGATTCAAGAAAAATTATAGAATCCTGATTCAGGAAGGATTACAGGCAGGACCGTGAGCTGGTGAAGGGTTTGTGATATGTTGATTCAGGAAGGATTCAGAGGAATACTAAGAAAGAACTGCGACGATTTCCTGGACCTCTCCTTGTTCAATAAAGGTTGCCAGACATCAGGGTGTGATCACAATAAGGGAGAATTTGGTTAAATAATGCCATAATTGGTGACAAATTTATACCATGAATGATCAGGAGCTCAAAAATAATTATGATGGAAGGACTTTGGATTAGTGAGCAAAGAAAGTAAAAGATTTGGGATATATTTTGACTAAAGGTTTATGGTGTGTTGATTCAGAAAAAATTATGGGATGTTGATTCAGGAAGGATTATAGGAAGGACTGTGAGTTGGTGAATAATTTGACTAAGGGTTTGTGATATGTTGATTCAGGAAGGATTCAGAAGAATACTAAGAAAAAGCTGCGATGATTTTTAGGACCTCTCATTGTTAAAATGTTGCACCAGATTAAGGCTTTGTTAACTGAAAGAGCTTCTAAATGAATAAACAGTGCTAGGTTATTACAATGGGAAACTTGTTTGATGGAACAAGAAGGTTTAAAATTGAGAAGTGGGGAGGGATTTAATCCAGCCTCCTGTTCAACTTGTCCTGAGGGAGAGGATGTGGAGGAAATTCATGACTGTATTTAAGTGACAGATCTTCAGACCCCAGCTAGGGAAGAGCTGCAGGATGCCCCTGGGACAAACGGGGACATGTGTTTATTGGGGTGTCACGGGACGGCAGCTCTGGCAGCGGCGTAAGGCCACGGAGCACTGGCAGCAACAGCCTGTGTGTATGTGTGTATATATGTGTGTATGTATGGAGCAATCTCTGAAGGTCCCGTGGAGAGAGAGAGAGGGACGAGAAGGAGGGGTCAGCACAGACCACAGAATCCTATGCCTTGGAGCCTATCAATTATATCAAAGAAAAGTGATAAATGTATTTACAAATTCAAAATATGCATATGGGATGACTCATGCATTTGAAAATTGTGGGAGGAATGAGGATTATTCACCTTCAAGTGAAAACATTAGCTCACAAAAAGTTTAACCATTTGCCTATTGAAGGCAATAAATTTACCAAAGAAGGTGGCTATAACAGATGTCAGAAGACATCAAACAAGATACTCAGAAGAAATAATAGATGGCAGATGAAGAAGCTTAAAACGCAGCACTGCTACCTGAAATATCTAAAATCCTCCCTTTACTCCCTGTGACTCAACCACAACCAGAGAAATTGTGTTTTCTGCTAAAGGAGCTGGAAATGATTAAAAATAGTGAAGCAAAAAGATTTCTAAAGCCGGCCCATTGGGCTGTATTTTAGCACATTAAAAGAAGATTACAAAGTCTGGGGGTACGGAGAGTAAGAGAACTGTCATAAAATATTATGATCAATAATAGCCCCTATATAAGTTAAGAGGTAAAATAAGATGGCCACCTACTAGAACTTTAGATTATTACACCCTGTTATAATTAATAATTGTTTTTAAGGAGAGAAGATAAATGGAATGAGGTTCCATATGCCGACATGTTTTTCTCCCTCCAAAACACCCTGAATGACAAAGAAATTGTGGAATTAACTCCCCCTTGAAAAGGAAAATAAGAGAAATAAAGGAAAGCTTAAACAATGCTGTTCAATGTGCAATATAAGACAGAGCTATACAAAAGCAATTAAATACCAGAATATTATAAGCCACTGGTATTACCCCCCCAAGACAATAACAGTGAAGAAGAAAAGACAGAGAAAAGCCTCTGAAAGCCCAGTGATTTCTCATAAGAGAAGTAAAAGGGACAACTGATCAATATGAAAAGACATACTTTTGCAAGCTATTAAAATACAAGCAACCATTCACGAAACCAGAAATGGATCAAATTGGGAGAGGGAATGGTCTTGGAACTTCCTAGAAAAGGGAGGTATCAATATCTGCTTGTACTAACCATACGTTTCCAGGCTGATCAGAAGCCTTCTTGTGTAGAACAGTTAAGGCCTGGGAAGCAACTGAAATACTACTGACGACTGAGGCAGCGATATGGACCAGAGAACGAAGATGGATCCATGCCAGTAGAATCAAAGGACCCGTGGAAGAACCCAAGGAGTGGACTATAAGAGCTAAACCAAGTGGTACTAAATTGACTTTTAAGTGGGGACTGGGTGATAAAGAACTGTGGGGACCCAAATGATAAATATACAAAGAATCACATCTAATTAAAAAAAAAAAAAGGCCAAGCTTATAGACCTCTGATACCCACTGGGAAAAAAAATACTTCCACTTCAAACATAACCTGTGACTTATACAAAGAGGAGGAGGAATTGCCACTTCCAACAGTGTCATACCATTTCTAATTCATCCCAATACTAAATATGTTAGCTGAGTTTAATGTAAATATTTAAACTTAAAAAAAATATATTGATATTGTAGTTCACTAAAATACTCTCATGACATGAAGTATCAAATGCCAAATCTATTCCCTATCCAGTTAAGAACTAAGAACAAACTGAGATAATAACTTTGCTTTATAGATAAAATTACTAACGCCTGTTGAATAGGAGATACCTGAGGAACGGTAGGAAACTACAATTAAGAAATACCAAAGACAATCTGCCTGGAAATTATCAAAAGAAAGTGACAAGGAAATAGAGGGCAAGACTGAATTGGCCACTGTACTTGCTACCGAGAAGATCACATACACCTGCTATGGGCAACAACCCCATAGGCATGGGAGGTGGAGGTATAAGCCATATCGGACCTCTGTTATTCCTTTTGTGTCACAAATTTGGGATACTGACAAAATCATGTTAATGATGTTACTGAAAACTATATATGGAAAAACACCGAGGTTCCTCTTTTATTGCACATACCCATGTCAACAGTCACTGTTATAACCTATCCAAATTAGGAAATTATATACAAAAGGGAAAAAATACTAGATAGCAAAAAACTTAGAAATAAGTGATAACAGGTTGAGAAAAAAATGTCTAAAAAGGGAAAGATGGATTTGTTTCACACATATTATTGGGAGTAAAATCTCAGACT
The DNA here is from genome assembly GCF_000691845.1 of Merops nubicus. Taxonomy (NCBI): domain Eukaryota; kingdom Metazoa; phylum Chordata; class Aves; order Coraciiformes; family Meropidae; genus Merops; species Merops nubicus. Next base: position 74 of record NW_008583690.1, on the reverse strand, counting down.
TAATAAAAAACAACTAATAAGCAAAAAGACAAAACCAGCACAGCAATCTGTGTTATGAAACTTAAAAATGAAAC
>NW_008583689.1:11248-17936 GCF_000691845.1 Merops nubicus | reverse complement strand
TGTTAGAGGAATAGAGGAGAACACAACTTGAGCTCCTGATCCCTTCAGCCATTGTCCTAGGGTCCTGAAATCTCTTTTAATTGAGTCTGACCCTCTCATACTTGTGTCGCCACTACCCACTTGAAAGACTAGAAGCGAGTAGTAGTCTGAAGGGCCCACAAGGTTGGGAATCTTGTCTACAAAGTCCCTTACCTGGGCACCAGGGAGGCAGCAGACCTCTCTATGAAGAGGTTTTGGTCTGCATATCGGGCCTTCTGCCCCCTTCAGTAGGGAGTCTCCTATAACAGTTACCCTTCAAGGTTTCTTCTCAGAGTCAGTTTTGATGGATGGCTTGAGGCAACCTGCCTTTGGTGCAGCTTCTGGCCTTTCTGATACTTTATCCTTACTGACTATCTGTTCCTCCTGCAGAACCTCATACCTATTCTGCAAGTGCACTGTAGGCAGTGCACTTTTTGAAGTAGTGCGCTTGCCCCACTTGCTTTTCTTCCATCGAGCAGAGACATATTCCCATTGACCCTGCTCATCTGGGTTGCTATTTGGAGGCTGAGGGGCTTGCTGTTGGGATGATATCGACCCCCCTATTCCACTAGGACTTAACTCCTGTTCTGGGTTAAGTACTCTCCAACAAGTTTTTATGTTAGGAGTATAACACTGTTTTTTCTGACCTCTCAGGCCTTAGTATTCTCTTTTCAAAACTCCCTCAGGATCTATCCTACACACTTAACCCAGCTTATTTTGGAAGCTATAATCTTATACACCCAGCTCCTAGAGCAACTTAAGCCAGAAGGGACCTCTTCTTTGACTGTTTCATCTGTCTGTCCACATAACACAAGCACAGAAGCCTCCTCCCATAATTTCTGCCTTAAGACCATCACTTTCATCTGAATGGTAGCTTCTCTTTTATAGAAGACACATGATCCTGAAAGCAAAAATAGAGTGTAAAACTGTGCATTTGTCAATGATGGTTAAAGTTTCTGGCTCCTTTAATCCTCATGTAAATTGTTTTATCAGAGGATCACAGCACTGCAGCTGTTCTTTACAAACAGTGTTATTTTCTGTCACAAAATAATAGAGAACTCCGTTTCTTCTGTCACACTGCTTGAATATTTTCCACTGGGTACATTTAAATTCAACTCCCAGCAGGCAATAAATGTCATTGTACCACCCGTCATGGTGGGTTCTGCACAGTATGGTAGGAAGTAACGTGTAAAAAGAACCTTCTTTCCACAAAGCCCAGCACTTTCTCACAGGGCAGAAAGCTCCTCTTTATCTTCAAATACTCCTGTTGGTGTCAGGGTGGGAAGGGGTGGCTAACCAGCAGGCATGACTGGTGCATTTATGTGGTATATTTCCACACAGTATGCTTATGGCACTACTTATTGTTTTGCTAGCTGGCAGGAACCTTTCTTTTGGCTTATGAAGCATCTCAGAATGAGTGGAAAGAGTAGTGCCATCAGGGACAGGGTCTGGAATTGGCAATAAGACAAGTGTATCTGGTTCACCTATGCTGTCAGTAGCTGCTGCGAGAGAAGAAAGGTTTTACTCTGCCAAATACTGAATGCTCTAGCTTTTAACAGGATACTTTTAAACATGTTAAACATCATCATGTCCTTCAAAAGTATAATGTCTGTTCTAAATCCTCACCTTCCTTTTTATTTTTTTCCACTCTTGATGTTATTTACATGATTATGACACTCAGTTTTTGACCCAGTTATAGAATAAAGGTACATGTCTTTGGTGTGTAACAGGAACAGAGAAAAAACAGAGCAGTCTAGAGAATGATTTTACACTACCAGGAATGATAGCACATGCAAGCCTGATAATGTGAACCTTACTTACTTACCCCACAGAATGGGCTTATCTCACAGCTTTTCTACATCACGTTCAGGACTCTACAGTGACCCTAAATTGACCAGTGAGGTATACCATCCAATATCCATCATATTCAGTATAAAGCTGAGGAATCAAGAGGGTCAAGCTCTCTTTTTCAATGGCCAGCTTCTTAGAAGGACAAGCCTGATAATGTGAACCTTACTTACTTACCCCACAGAATGGGCTTATCTCACAGCTTTTCTACATCACGTTCAGGACTCTACAGTGACCCTAAATTGACCAGTGAGGTATACCATCCAATATCCATCATATTCAGTATAAAGCTGAGGAATCAAGAGGGTCAAGCTCTCTTTTTCAATGGCCAGCTTCTTAGAAAGACACTGTCCTTTCTGCCTTTGATCCTGATCCATGTATTCCTGAACCCAGTTCCAGTCTGCCACTGAGCCCAGTCTGAGACTTCCTTCAGGGTCTGCTCTACCACCTCAGTGGTGACAGTGATGTAATTGCCATCAGAGGGGTTAGGTTCAATACTCGTTTTGTATATATTTGTATATATATTTCATTTTTTTTTATTATTTCCATAAAGCTGTTTCAGTTTTCTAATCCATAAATCTCTCTCTCCCTTATTCTGTTTGTCTTCCCCCTTAGGAGAATACAGAGTGTTTGTTATAGGTCTGGGGACAGCCCTGACCCCAAAATGTGACAGTGAGAAACAAAAAATAATGTATAGAATAAGATAAGCTATTTTCTCATTAATTAAAGGAAAGGTAGGTAAACCTATAAGAGTAGAACAGATGTCTATTTTATCCTGTGCCATAGGAAGATTATTTGATGAATGATAGAATGGGGAAAACAATATCTTAGTGTTATCACTTCTTGGTATAAGTACAACATTGATATTATCATTCCCTGCTTACAGTTGTTGACATGTTTACATAGTTCATTTTGGTGTTCTGGAAAATCAAATAGCAAACTGAAGAGCTTAAACAAACACACATCACAGTTAGGGAAATTGCAAGAGCATTTGGTGGTTGTGTTTTGGGGGCATGAAGGTTATTTATCTGCAGGAGAAATCATCTACTTTTTGTCAGACATGTAATGAGCAGATTCACAGTAATAATAAGATAAAAATCTTTCTAATCTAACAACCAAAGAATACCCTTGATAATAACTGAACTGTTAACGAGATCATTAGCATAGAACAAAAGAAACTAATAGCTTTATTTAGTAAGTTCACACATTATTTCTGTGCATATTCAGCAACCTTTTAAAATGTGTAAAAATGAAAAGAAGCAAATCTTGGATTTTAAGCAATATAAAAATAAGCAGCATGATGTTAAAAAGTGTTAAAATACAACCCTATTCACAGATGCACCCAGCTAGTCTCTTGGTGTTTTACTGAATAAATTAATAGTGAAGGAAGAAGAGTCCCAAAGATTTCACACTTGGCATTCAGAACGCATTTTTTTAAATTAAATTTTGTATTTGAAATGTTTTGTTTAGGTCACAGCATGGACAGTATCTAAGAATTTTTTTAATAACATAGGACTGAGGTACAGTTGCAAATAAAGTACAGAATCTGATGATGGTGGATTGGTATTTCTCTGGAGGGAATCAGGCCAAGGGAATAGGTCAAATAACGCTGCATCACGTGGCTACTACTCATACAGGTTTGTCTAAGCCGAGAACTACAGAATCCCATTTCACTTAATTCACATAGCAATGAGGTGTGAGTGGACAAGTCCCCGCTTTGTATTACAGCAAACTGCATTTCATGCCTGTTTAATTTGTTTAACTTTCTTAAATTCTGCCACATCTTCATTATTGTTGCTTATAGTGTAGTACTTAAGAGAGTTAGGACCCAAGTTATCTTGAGTAACTAATGAAAGTTCTTTTCATTTGAAATATCCTGAGATATGCCAGTTGTTGATGTTATGGAAGTTTCAGTTTGTTGCTGATGACCTTATTATAGCAGTATCCAATTAGTAGACACAATTACTTGGGATCTTTCCCCAGCCCTCATGTAAGAAGCATCAATGTCAGGACTTTCCTAAATGCAGCAGCCAGCCATTATGATCAATAAGGAACAAAGCAAAATTGACTGGTTGTGAGTGGAATATCTGAGCAATCTGTGATAAAATTTAGAAAGTAAACAGAAGATAAAGTAGCATGATCCTGCCAAAGAAAACCAGTAAATGTTTCTACTTCACCTTTTACTCAATTCATGGGCTATAAAATGTCAGCAGCCTGTTTGCACATGGGAAGCACTTCTGTTTTGCAGGTATCTATTAAATACTGCAGGCTCTTAAGGTGCTTTTTTCCTATCCATCAGGTACTATTTTCCCTTTCCAATAAAGATCAAGGACAAAATATCTGAAAGTTTACATTTAATTATCATTTAGAACCTAGAGAAAAACAGAGTTATCCTTATAAATGTATTCTAATTAAGGATAACATTTTCAGTAGAATTTACAAATGTATTTGTATATGCACACATGTATGAATATAAATACACACAGATGCTCCCCACACACAGGTGCTGTGAAAATCAAATGTTGTTGTATACATACACATGGATGTACATGCTATTCTTTGCTTTGTCCAGCAAAGCATATTAAAGACACAAAGGTCTACAGAGTGAAAGGCTGTGTCTTGTCATCTGGCAGCCAACATACATCCATCATTCCAGTAATTCAAGGAGGAAAAAAAAAACCTCCCTTCTCTCCAGTAGTAGCAATACAATTGGCCTACCCTGAATGCAGAAACCTGCCAACAAAGGGCAGCTGGAGAGGATGTGTTCCATGCTTCCAGAGGGCTATAAATGTTAGAGAGATAGTGGTTTCACCTGCATCAGCCAATAGCTAGGAAACGTGATCTTAGACTTAAGTGAAGCAAGCTGTAATTTTTAAAATCTCTCCTCCACTGAGGTCTATGCTTGTGCATAACAAGCAAAGCATAGAATTAAGTTATATAGATTTTTTTTTTTTTTTCTAATAATGGAGCTGTGTCCCTTTTATGAAGCCCTAGTTTTTCCATATACTAGACTGACTGTCATGAAGAAAGCCTATCATGGAAAAGAAATGTAGGTGGAGCATCTTTTCTCCTCATTAGAGCTCACATTAATGTCTGCTTTTTTTTAAGATATTAATAATGTGGATATCAATAAATTAACTATATAAAAATGAACCACAAACAACTGTTTAGTAAACTTTCAAAGAATCCTTTACACAACATTTCTGTCTGGCAGATCACCAGACAACTATAGCCATCAAACACACACTGAAAAAGTGCCAAAACCAAGCTTAAAGTATTAAACAGGCTAAACACACCAAACTTTGTTCTTTGAAGGTTTATTAAACTTTAAATAAGTTCACTGGAAATTAGAAATTGCATTTGTTTTGATCCTTTCTGTGTCATGCTCCCAGACAAATGTAAAATTCCACCTTTTAAAAGCAGCTCCGCTCTGGGAACTGATTTTGGCTTTTCTTCAGGCGAACGGGGGGGCTGCCCGCTCCAGAGCTCCTACAGAGGGGAGGAGGGGCAGCAGGCTTGAGGCCAAAACAGGACCGAGCACATGGCTGCCTTTTAAAGGCAGGTTTACTAACCATCCCTGCTCCACAAAGTTGATTGCACAAATGTCACTCTACCGTGTGTCTATGCAGCAATCATGTCTGTATTTCATCCTGAAGAGCCCACCTACTCCTAAATGCAGCTACATGCCAGGGAGGTTGAATATGTTTCATATCTCACAGAATCAAACCTTCCCTCTCTCTCTCTTACTTAACTTTCTCTAGGGCTGTGTATGTTTCCTCAGTGAAGTGGATAATCTCAAACGAGTTAATATTCTCTATTGCATCTGTTTGTGTGTATTTATGATGTGGTATCCTAGGTTCCTCCTGCCTCAAGAAAAGAACAAATACCAAACCTCTGAAGGCCTAACTGGTACATGAATCTAATGTGCTGAAATGAAAGCCTGTCATGAGAGGACTCATCAAGAAAAGCTGATCCCACTGAAGTCAGTAAGAGTATGCTCTGTACAGCAATGAGAAAAATCATAAGGACCATTTTAGGTTTGCACATGAAATGTTGCCTTCTGTTGTTTCAAGGCTGGGCTTACCTTAAGGCAGGGCTATCTGTAGGCAAACTGTATTCAGTCTGACAAGGCTCCAGCAATACAATGGCTCTGGAATTGCTAAGAACCTTCTGTGTTTCTGTTTTTTCCTGTGAACTATCGGACAGCAGTTACACACACTGTTGCTGCATTTCATGGATGAAAGTGAGCATACAGAACTAAAACAGGCAACACTAGAGGTGGCATCTTGCTTCCTACTGATCAGACCAGTAAAATTACCAGATCTCCATCAAATCAGTCCGTGCCCCCAGTTACAGTTAATTGCAAAACCTTGTCCAACAATGCAGATTATATGCTAATGCTATCATAATAAACTTGCACTGGCATCTAAAATTAATGATAGTATGTCATATTCAGTGTAAAAACAAAGTTAATATTGCCATGGTAACAGTTAGAGGCCTTCTCAGAATGACTAATTACCACATCTACTTGGTTTGTTATATAGTCTTTTGAATTAAATACTTTATTTCAGCACGTTGTATACAGATCCTGAGACCTGCTTGACGTGCAAAAAAATAATTTCTGCATTTGCTATCATTGAGAAGTCCCTCCTTTTATTCCAGATGAAATCTTATCTCCATATAAGTCAGTTTCAAAATTAATGTTAAGTTCATTGCGACTCTGAATTTCAGTGCTGGTTTAATTATGCACAGAATGTTGGTCTTCCGGAAGTATGGCATAAACTACAGACGAAAAGTGATGACTAACAAGACTTTGGATAAG
>NW_008583689.1:814-11217 GCF_000691845.1 Merops nubicus | reverse complement strand
AAAAAACAAGATGTGGGGTAGGGGGGGGGGGGGGGAGGGGAAAGTAAAATATCAGAAAGCAAGCACAGTGCTCTCGAAGTTTACTTGCTTGGTCATTATAGCCCAGAATTTCATCACTTGTACCTTGATATTGGTCAGTTATGCTAAAAAAAAAATGAACACTTTTGGCTGCTTCTCAAACGAAGCAACATTCATTTTCAACCAATTTGGTCTGGGTTTCTTGCAGTTACAGAGGTTATCCAGAACTGTAAAATCTTTTTGCACTGAAGTAATATTTGTATTAATGAGAATCAGTCAAATCTGACTAGTGAAAATAGCTTTAAAATTGTGCACAGTTTGGTACTATGTGTTACAGTGAGAGCAAATTAACACTGAAAAACTTTCCTTAAGAAAAATGAGGTTAGATCTCATTAGTTAAGTACAGAATGTGTTAAAGAGCATCTCCATAGTGTAAGCACAATATACTCTATTACCTGATGCAAGAACTTCAGCTAAAAAAATTACTCTGTAAGCTGGTGCCACTTCAAGCAGTTCAGATGTACGAGTGCATTAGAAGTTTAAGACCTGTTGGCTTCAAGCCTTCTCTTATTTTCAGTAAATTGGATAGAAACAGAAGGCAGTTTCACCTTTCACTAACCTATGTTTCTTGCCCTCTCTTGCAACCTCAGTGAGCCTTCTGTAAATCACCCAACTTTCTGCACTCATTTTCAGAAGAACTTTCAAAAATCATACCTGTCATCAACCACTGCATCATCACACACATTATTTTAGTGGTTAAACAACCCTTATGAACCAGAACATGTAGCTAAAAGCCACTACAGCATTTAAAAAGTGAGCGATTTAAAGGAAAGCTATAAGATAGTCATCACTCAACAAAGGACCTTATTCATTTAATCAGGAGATTTCCTTGTTTTGCATGTTATTTTGGTACAGAAATCAAATTCAGTTTGAGAACAAGTTATAAGTAAAGTGATAAAGTAATAATGAAAACAAGCATTTTGAATCACAGTACATAATAGCATTTTATCAGGTGGTTAGACAGACCTATGGATTTTATTACAGGCTATTCTCCTAGCCATCAGTTATCTCTAGAAGTAAGTTGAGCTTGTTTCATTATTCTATACCCCAGCTATAATGGTTTGCTCTTTTTCTTTGTCTCTGTTTAAGAGCTCAGGGCAAGACCCCACAGAGCAGAATTTGTGCTCCTTCCCCTATCCCTCAGTTCTCCCCTAGATGGGGAGATAAAAAGGGAAGTCAGGAGTAAGAGAGACTTTGCACTAATTGGAAGTTAATAAACATAAAGTATATTGTTTAACAAGGAACAGAAAACAATGGAGGTAGATATGTATTTATATATACACAAAGATGGGGGGAAAACAAAGTAAATACAAGATATACAAAACCCAATCTCGGATGGTGCAGGATTGCTTGAAATCATGTGGATGCAGCCCCGCTGTGCTCTCCCATCCTGGAGCACCCACTTCCTGCCTCTTTTCTAGAGCATGGAGAGGAAGGCGAATGGAATAACTGCTTCCAACCTGGGACCCTCAGGGTCCTAGATGTCACCTGTCCTGCCCCCAAGCCTCAAACCACAACAACTTTCAGTGCAGCTCCAGGTTTTTTTGACATATATACTGAATACACAGGTTGTCCTGATTTTGTATCTAGTACTTCTATCTTTATAGGGACTTCCATGACAATCATATACTGCTTTCTATGAGCCTCAAACTTCTTAATTAGACTCACACTTAGAAAAAACTTCAGACATGACTGATTTCGCAAGTGTAGAGTCCTGCACCTAGGCAGTAATTACCCCGTGCACCAGTACAAGTTAGGAGTTGATCTGCTGAAAAGCAGCTCCAGGAAAATGGACCTGGGAGTCCTGATGGACAACAAGCTAACCATGAGCCAGCAATGTACTCTTGTGGCCAAGAAAGCCAGTGGTGTCCTGGGGTGCATTAAGAAGAGTGTGACCAAGCAGGCCGAGTAAGGTTCTTTTCCTCCTCTATTCTGCCCTAGCGAGGCCACATCTGGAGTAGTGTGTCCAGTTTTGGGCTCCCTGGTTCAAGAGAAACAACGAAATACTGGAGAGACTCCAGCAGAGGATTACAAAGATGATTAGGTAACTGAAACATCTCTCTTTTGAAGAAAGACTGAGAGACCTGGGTCTATTTAGCCTGGAGAAGACTGAGAAGGGATCTCATCTATGGTTACAAATATCTGAAAGCCTGGTGTCAAGAAGATGGGGCCAGACTCATTCCAGAGGTGTCCAGTGATAGGATAAGGAGCAACAGGCACAAACTGGAACTCAGGAAGTTCTACCTAAACATCAGGAGAAACTTCTTTACTGTGAGGGTGATGGAGCACTAGAACAGACTGCCCAGAGAGGCTGAGTAGTATCCTTCTCTGGAGATTTTCAAAACTCACCTGGATGCAGTCCTGGGCAATCTGATCGAGATGTACCTGCTTTAAGAGGGAGGTTGGACTAGATGATCCCCAGAAGTCCCTTGCAATCCATACCATTTTGATTAAGATTGTCAACTTTCCTGTGAAATAGTATTGTGATTTGATAAAGACAAAATACGTTGATGCAGAAATAGGAAAAGGAAATTAGCCCATTACATGCTGATATGTGGCAAAAAGAAGTTATCTTTTATATGCAACAAATATTTAGCTTCTCTCATTCTCATTATATGTTCAATATTTTCTCTGCTAAAATTTGCCCAAGTAAAGTGTCACATAGGTAACTTTCATGTTTTAGAGCTGTGTATTTCCCACAAGCAAGTAAAAAAAATATTATTTAATAAACTAAGTATTAATAAAAGAATAGCTACTGTGAAATGATGTGGCTTATTGCAGAGATGAGATGGGAAGTGAGAGAAGAGCATATGAAAAATAAATGAAACATATGAAGCATCCCTCAAAGTACACATGGAATCAAAAAGCATGATAAATAAAGCTGTGTGAGAAAACTAAGCTAATTCAAAGTAGTCACCTAAAGTTTAAAACAGACACTGTGTTAGACATATGAAAACAAGGACAGCAAATAGAGAAAGAGAAACCATTTCTGAAGGGACTTGCTTTGATGTCTAGAAGGTGATGCTGAAAGATTAGTACTTTTCTGTGATCAGAAATAGGTTTGAGAAACAAAAATTTGACATTCTCCTTTCCACTCCATCCCACATATTTCTGCCTGTTGGTTCATACACTTGCAGAAGATTTCCCTTGGGCCTTAGAAACACAAAGTGATACAAATGTTTAAAAAAAGGAGCATAAAGCACTAGACGCTTCAATAAGATCACTGCTCTACAGAAGTTTTTTAATTTTTCTCCCCTCACAGTCATACCCAGCATCCTGGCTATTCAGCAATCTAGTTCACCTCAATAATGTGCATGAAGGTTATGAATGTATATTTAATTTAATATATAAAAATCACAAAATGTCATGGCTAAGATGGCTTAAGTCGAGCACCAGTATAACCAGTGAATTCTGTCTGTCTTCTCTCGTTTGGCCCACAGATTTGCAGAGTTGTAAGACTTCAACCTTTCCTTCAAATTTGGTAAATAGTAGCAAATATTTGAAAAGAAAGAAAAAGTTCATGACACAGGTAGATAGATAAATGGACATCCTTCTAGCACTACTAAAACAAATATTATTCCTTTAGAAAATGAGGTTAAAAATATTAAAAAAAACACATTAAATTTTAGAAAGAAATCTTGCCAGTGCTTTCCTGCACCTGGTTTAAGGTTGTGTTATTTACTTTGCTGAATGGATGGGAAATGTAGAGCAGAAGAGAAACAGTTCTCATATAGTTATCAGTCAGAATAACTTTTGTGCTGAGTATGGTGTTTTTTTCCTTTACAGCTGCAATTTCTATTCCTGTTGGGTTAATTTGTTGTTTGGAAATGTTTTTTGCATGAACGAGCATTTTGCCAGTAGAGAATGATTGTGCCCTAGAGCTCTGCCTGTCTGGATTTCATCATATTATATAACTACTTCATGTCTATAAAAGCTGTCGTCTCATGCAGCGTGTACATACCTCTCCCCCTGGGGACACATCTCCCACTGTTGCTGACAGCTTTTTACCATTTGCACTATGTTTCCATCCCTCTTTTCCCTTTAAGCTGTGAAAAAGACCTGCCTTTTCCTTCTAGTCTTGTCTTACTTTCAGAAGGTGAGCAGGCCTACTCAGAAAATTTTCTTGAATTCATTTAGTAGTTCTATTGCTTCTGCCACCTTATTAAGACAGAGATTTTCTTGGCAAGACAAGTCCTTTGAAGATAAGAGTCGAGTCATGAAGTTAATGAACAAAGACAGCATTAAGTCCAGTATTCATTATAAGGCATTACAAATAAAACAATAGTCATGCTTCAAAACTTCTACCAAATATAGAAAAATTTTATCTTTCCTTCTCTCAAATTTATGCACTATCAAGGGGGAAAAGTGGATGCAAAAAGTTAATAAAATCTACTATTTCAAAACAAGTGGAGATGCATATTAATTAAGAAAACAGCATTGCCTGAAATATCCTAGGAACTAAACTATGATTCACTTGACAGTGCTGTCTCACAAATACATAATGTCAGTTAATGAATGGATTTAGATGTCTGCTTTCAGGACATTCTTAACCACTAACTTTTTGCTAATAACTCAGTGCTGGAAGAGAACACATTGCGGGTGACATAAATCAAAGTCTAGTTATGAAGACTATTTCCAGTCTGCTACCCTTTATGTGAAATCAAAATTACTTCTCTGTTTTGCTTAGACTAAACTTTAGTATTCAACCACAAAATAGAAACAAAACCTAGAATTAAATATAAAAATTTACTGGGCTGCCAACCTTGCATTTATGAGGACAACTTTGATGGACAGAATGACAGGAGTCACTGCAGAATGCAGTGTGACAGCACCTGGGGCTTTTGCCACAGTAAGATTTCTTTTCAGTGAAGCAAAAAGAACATGGAAGAGAAACCACTATTGATCTGTGAGTTTAATTCATTTGTGCTAGGTTTTTTTTTCTCGAAGGGGTGGCGTTTGGATGAGAAAAGTAGTTTGCAGTAGCAGACTGTAAATATATGGCTGATTACAGCTTATCTTTTGGTACGCTGGTGGCAGCAATGTAGTTTTAGGAGATTCTCATGGGTGAAGCTAGGAAGAAAGCTGCTCTGAGCACCATGGATTTGGGCAATCTGAGACACAGATCTGACTCCTCCACTCAAACTCTTTTCAGGGGACAGATTAGGGGTACAGGCTGATGTTTTTACATGCCTCTTGTAGTTCTCATTAAGACAGCAGATATGCTTATTTCCTTCCTTCATCTCCACAGGCATAGCTAGGTCAGTCTGAGAAAAACACAACAGGGTGTGAAGATATATGAAATTTTGTCTGTGCAGGGAAAATATCTGAGCTTTATGTAATCCATAAAAATCAGATGCTTTATGAATAACACTTGCAAAAAAACTCCAAAATTTGCTGGATGAACCAGAAGTTTTGTGACACTATGTCTCTGCAAAAAAGCTTCATCATGAGAAACATGAAAGCATGATCTATGTGAAAACAAGTTTAGAGTGAAAGGAGTTGATGGAAATGGGGACAGGCATACCACAGCTGTCAAACTAGATTAGAACTATAGATAGTCCAATAACATGATTGCAGGAATAATGAGTATCAGTGGCCTCCTATAGCTCCCCCTACAATGATACCTAGATGTCATAGTTACAGGCGCTGGGACCAGTTTATCATTATGTGGGTATAACCATAAACTGTGCACTCTATACCCTCTATGTCATTGCTCATGGGCTGTTAACAAATCATTGGTAGCAGCTGCCTAGGACACACCTCACACCCCAGGCTACAACAGATAAGGAAAGAGATCTGGGGAGGTGTTAACACCTTCCCACCCAGCAGGAGGAGTTCCCTCTGCTAATGGGCCCATCAATGCCTTGCCACATGACTAATAGAGAGCTCCCTTCAGGAGCTATCTCTGTTTAATGGGGAATCAAGGACCCACGGCATGACTCCTAGAATGACATCAACCCATTGTGAGATGATCTGCCCAGGGAGGCAGAAGCCAACCATTCCCACCTGGATATAATCTGGGGTTCAGGACAGCACAAGGGGCCCTTACCCACTGGATTTCCCGAGGACAAGAGCTACCAGACCTTTCTATGGGCTCACTGCTTCGACAAGACCACTTCAACTGGACTGCTACCAACACCCTAGCTAAGTGTCAGGTTGTATTCTGACTCTGTCAGTGGTTTGGATTTATTTTTTTTTTTTTGTACTATTAAATTTACTTTATTTTTCCTATTAAATTGTATTTCTGACTTGGGGTCTCTCAATGGTTTGCTTTCAAACCATTACACAAGAAGACACCTCTTGACAATGTGCAACAAGTCAAATTTGCCCTGGGACCTGTCATTATTATTAATAATCACTTGCAGAGAATCCCTACAACAGGCTCTTTGTGTCACACCAGTATTGCAGCCCATAGGATGCCAGGCTCCAATGCACCAGGCTGCATAGTAACAATGGCAGACTTGCAGCTGATAATGTGGAGTCCATGGAATTAGATCCACCTGAAGGTCAGGAAGAGTTGAAGGAAGTGGATCCCACTCCAGTATGGCTCCCCTCCATAACGTCATCGCAGTAGCATCGCAGGAGCACCCAGCCAGTGCCCTATTATCAATTCAGCCTCTGCACCTGGCCATCCTGCAGGCTTAGCTACAACACCTCCCAACAATCAACAATAATTTTATTGATTGCCTGAGCTGGTGCAATCCCTTCTTTCCCATCTCCCACCCTTCCTGAAGGGGTGCCATATCTCTGCCCCAAGACAAGGGGATGAGAAGACCTTGCTTCTGCTGGGGTGCTGTACCAGGGCAACAGGAGTCATCCATGGCCACTGAGGTCCCTGGAGCCTCTCTTCAGTCTGAGGATGAAAAGACTGCCTGACAGCTGGTGAAGATGAAGCCAAGCCCTTCACAGTGTTGCATGAAAAATAACAACAGATCAAAAAGTTAGAGAGACAGCTGATCCTTTAGAGAAACAGAAAATTACAGTTCTTCCAGAAAGAAGTTATGACCTTTAGTATGGAAGTCCTTTCTAGCAGGTTCACTAGTTCAAGACTGGGCAATATATAATATTTTAAAAGCAATAAAACCAGAGGGGGAAAAAATACAGTTAAAATGCTTTCCTTCTCTCTTACTTGATACTCTGGCAACTGCATCTGGACCTTGCTGTCCCCTCCTGGTCTCCCCAGCCCAGGAAGGACACTAATAGGTGGGGTGTGGGCACAGCCTAGGGCCTTCAAGGTGGTGTGGGGCTGGGGCTCACAACACATGAAGGCAGGCTGAGGAAGCTGCCTGTGTTCATGAGGGTAGTTAGACACAAACAGCTTGCTCAAAGAAGTTGTGGATGCACTCCTGGAATTCCTTCCAGGATTCCACTCCTGGAAGCGTTCAAGAACAAGGGGGACGAGGCTTTCAGCAACCTGATCTACTGGAAGGTGTTCCTGCCCATGACAGGGAGGTTGGACTAGATGATCTTTAAAGATCTCTTCCATCCTAAGACATTCTGTGATTCCATGATGCTATGATTTTTAGGTTAGTCTGGGATTTCTTTTTCAGTCCGGCTCATAACATCAGGAAGTGACTTCTGTCATAGTAGTCTCATAATACTTATCTGTGCCCTCTGATAAACTTCCTATATGAAGCTAAAGAAGATTGTTAGTCCCTTTCCAATGCTAGCATGTGAAACTAAACTTCTGAGCCACTACATTTGGGCTGATGCATAATCTAATGCGATTAATGTGCTGCACTGTGGATGCATTAGTGAATGTGGTACAAAGGGCAAGGTGTGCTGAAATCTTCTGAACTATCAGTCAGATTTGTTCAAGTTTCTCACTTCTGTTGTGCTGTCTGAAATTGTCACGCTTCACTCAGGTATCGTAAAAGCTAAGAGAGTTCTGCTGTAGTGTTTTGAATAGCTGACATGAGTACTGTCCTTCAATATAATGGTGTGAGATAAAGAAATCAGAGTACTCTTGTGATGTTATGATATTGCTCCGCATCTCTATCTACAGCTAGCCATGGTACTTACTGTATTAAGCTGTTGGTGCTTGACAAGAGCATCTAACAAGAACAAATTTGCAGGTCTATAAGCTTTTGCCATACATTTAGGAGGGTACATGTATATTGTTCAGAGGTTTGCACACAGAGAGCTTTTCTCCAGAAAGCCCTGGGACTGCATTGCTGTTTCTGTTTTTCATTTTATTAAACTGAATAGAAGTGCCTCTTCATGTACTCTGTAATGGTTTGAAAAACAAACCAGTGAGAGACTCCAAGTCAGAAATACAATTTAATAAGAAAAAAAAAAAAATAAAAGCAATAATACAAAGGAAAACCACAAACAGAGTCAGAATACAACCTGATACTCTGTAGTTAGGGTGGTGGTAGCAGTCCACATGAAACAGTGGTCTCGTAGAAAAGATCTGGTAGCTCTTGTCCTCTGGGAATCCAGTGGGTAAGGCCCCCTGTGCTGTACTGAACTCCAGTTTATATCCAGGTGGGAGCACTTGGCTCCTCCCCCTGGGTGGAGCATCTCACAATGGGTTGATATCAGTCTATGAGTCATGCAGTGGGTCCTTGATGGTCCATTAAACAGAAATAGCTCCTGGGGGGAGTTCTGTATGAGTCATGGGGCGAGGCATGGATGGGCCCATTAACAGGGAGGACTCCTCCTGCTGGGTGGGAAAGGTGTTAACATCTCCCCTGACCTTGAACCTCTTTCCTTATCTGTTATAGCCTGGGGTGTGAGGTCTGTCCTGGGCAGCTGCTACCCATGATTTTCTTAACAGCCCATGAGCACTGACATAGAGAGTATAGAATACACAGTTTTGTTTCTACCCACATAAGGATAAACTGGTCCCAGCCCCTGTAACCATGACAACTCATATGAGCTAAGACTACGTTTTTCTTGCCTTACAACAAATAAATAGTATCCTAACACAGCTCCTTAAATCTTGCCATTAGATAACAATGCTTAGCACATCTGATCATTGCACCTCACAAGCATGACTCAAAAGAATCTCCCATGGAAGATTCCCACTTCAGAGACTCCACATTATTAATCAACTTTCAGTGTAAATCTGAATCTCTTGTAAAATCAGTCAGTGTGTGAAAGATTTAACACTAGAGCCACATTAGAGTTCTACAAAATTAAAATCCAGATTTGGCTATAAAAGGTATGATGAAACTAAGATTTTGATGTTAGGGTTAAAAATAATAATTGGTTTTAACTGTTATGACTTTTGCCTGAATTCTATCTTACAGTAGAGTTGCTCAGCATGTAAGTGCTAACAGTGTGTTTCTGATGTATATTTTTTTCCCTAATGATAATCCACATTGAACTGAATTCTTTTTCTTTTTATCCAATTCCTATGCAATCTGTGATCAGTTTACAGTTAAATGTTTTGATTTGTTTGTCTATCATCTTTATGCGATTCATTAAATATAACAAAACAGAATAGAATAAAACTTGTATTAATTGTTCATGCTTAAATCATGCTGCTTTCATTTTTGCATTTCTAAAAGAAGTTGTAATACAATGAATAAATGTCCTTTTTGTTCCTACTTATTTCTTAGGCCTTAAAATACTGGTAACTTTAATAAGAGATTGTCCTGGTTTGGGGTAAATAGAAATGGTTCTGCTCAATGATTTTACTTTTTAGCTAAAGCTCTTCTAATTAACTGCTCTGTCTGAATTTAGCAGTGTTTTTGTAAACTGTCTGGTTTTAGCAGTGATAAGACTTAATGTTTAGAGTTACTGCCAGGGGTTGGTGTGCAGACCAATGCCACTGCTAAGCTTGGATCCCACATGGAAGGGGGCAGAGAGTACCCCGCACCTGTGGGGAGGAGCAGGCAGGATAACTGACCCAAAGATTCACCAGTGGGGTATTCCATACCATAGCCATCATATCCAGTAGAAGCTGAAGGATCAGGAGGGTCAGGCCCTCCCATTGCCCCTTCCGTTCTTCTTCTCTTCCGTCTTCTGCTGCTGGGCTGCTGGATGCTTCTGCTGCAGTGGCCGGCATCCGAGAAGGACTTCATCCATCCTGCCTTTGATCCCAAGTTTTGTGTTCCTGGTCCCAAAATCCATCTCTTATACCCAGTCCCCGTCTGTGGCTGAGTCCAGCCTGGGACCCTCTTCCCGGGGGCTGCTCCCCAGCCAGTGGTGATGGTGATGTATTGCCATCCGGGGGGAGCTGGGTTCAGGACTAACTTCATATACATTTGTACATAGTCTAATTTATTATCACTATTACTAATAGTTGTAGTATTAAAACTGTTTTCTTTTATTTTCTAATCAACAGGTCTATCTCCCTTATCCCCTTTCTCTTTCCC
>NW_008583689.1:0-280 GCF_000691845.1 Merops nubicus | reverse complement strand
TTCTCGTTCGGCCTCTCCCTGCGGCCCCAGCCACACCCTGGGGGGAAGCTATAAGGCAAACTCACCACTTCTTTACAAAGGGCTGTGGGAATCACCCATATGCCAACCTTAATTCAGGGCTTGGGGTTCAAACCCCAGCATTTCAGGGGTGGGGGGAGGGGGTTAACAGAGAGCATCTGTTATGGTTCTGGGGGCTGCCCTGACCCCAAATCACGGTGGATTTATTGGCATCCAACTTGGACGTCACTTGGCGTCACTTTCTTCTAAACTAAAAGATTCC
>NW_008583688.1:12922-19860 GCF_000691845.1 Merops nubicus | reverse complement strand
GGACAGAACAGGGGAGGAGGAAGGGCAGCCCTGTCCATGTGCCACCCACACCCACCAAGCCCCAGGGCTGCAGCTAATGCTGTTTTCTGGGGAGCACCCAGGAGAGGAAGAGGAGGAGAAGGGTGATGGGCTTGCACACGCTCCCCAGGGACTGGGGCACACTCCACGTGTGCTCACCAGGCAAACCCAGAGCCTGGAGGACACACACCCTGCACAGGGGTGACAGTGTGCACCAGGAGTGTGGGGGTGACGTGCACAGCCTGAGGGGCAGGTGGAGTTTGTGTGGAAGGCTCACAGCCCCCGTGCCACGCCGTGGCTGGGGGGTGTCCTGGGCCCTCCCTCTCCCCGGGGCTCTTTGCTCACCTTGCACTCGAGTCAGCCACTCTGGCTGGAAGTGGTGCTCGGAGGCGATGGAGAGCGTGTTCAGCCCCACCAGCAGGATGACCAGCCAGTAGAAGAACTTGGACTTCACCACATCCCTGCACTTCCTCCGGAACAGCCTGTTCCAGCGCCTCCACTGACGGCTGGGGAGATGCCACAGGGTCAGCAGGGCTGGGCATGGGCCCTGGGCTCTGGTCCTCAGGGCTCTGCCTGCCAGCTGCATGCCAAAGCCAGCCCTGCTCCCCTCCCCAGAGGCCTAACCCAAAAAGGGCTGAGGCACACAACCCTGCCCCTGCCTTGGTGCAGTCACTCAGACACCCCAATTCATTCACACAAGCATCTCCTGGCTCCTTTGTGGCCTGCACACACCTCTGCTTGGCTGCTGCAGGCCCAGCTCCTAAACCACAAGCCACGCTGCATGGGCTGATTCTCATACTTGGGGCCTGCTCCCAAAGTGAAGAGGTTGTTCACCTTGAAGTGACTTTTTGCCAGTACCAGAGCAAAATTCCCTGTTTACTGTCCACAGTGTTTGCACCTCCCCCTGAGCTCACAGCCCCTGGCTCTCCCCCAGAAACTGGTGGCTGACACAAGTCCCAGCCCAGCCAGGAGAGCAGGTGAGAGACGGCGCGAGGCTGCCCGCAGAGCAGCAGATGCTCCAAGCAGTGCACACTTACAAGAAGAGAATCCACTTGTTCATGCCCTCAATTTCATACAGGCTCTCTGTTTCTGACCCCCCTTCATCCGACGGCATCATACCTAAGGAGGGAACAACACCCCAGGCTTTTGTTGGAGCCCTTGAGAAGAACGTGTGGGAGGGAACCTCTCCAGGAGGTTCCTCTTCCTGCACCAAGAGCTCCCCTAGCAGGAGGGAAATCAAGAAATGTCCTCCCAGGGAGGCAGCAGCGAGAGGTTGGGGAGGTTTTGAGTGTCAGGTGCAAACCCAGTAGGAGGCAGCAGGAACATCTGCCCTGCAGCAAGGCAGAGGGGCAGCCTGGAGAGCCAGCATGTGCACGTGGCTCCCTCAGTGCAAGATGCTCCCAGCACAGAGACAACTGGGGTGAGGTGTGGCTGGAGCAATGCTGAAGAGCAGGGAGCTGTACGAGCACTGCCCACAGGCGTGGCAGGGTTGTTTCTTTCCCACTGTTTCCCAGGGCAGCCTCCACCAGGAGCTATTTCACTAGGCAGGGTGGCAGAGCAGCTACAGCAGCTCAGTGGCAGAGCCCCCCAGGTCCTGCTGAGCCTTTGGCTAGCTGCCTGCATGCCCACCCCCTTCCCCAGTCACTCTCACCCCTTAAAGCTGACACTGTGAGGAACCCAAGCGTCCCACCAAGGGTCTTTAGCCGAGCAGAGCTGGTACCTTCTCCCCTGGCCCTGTCACTGTCCATGACCTCAGCGTGGGTGATCCAGTCCATGTAGCCCTTCAGGTCCTCCTCCAGCTGCTGCTTCTCCCGCAGCTTCTGGAACGTTCCGCGGGACTTGGCCTTCTCCCGCTCCTTGGTGAACTCCCTGGGCAAGGCAAGCAGCAGAGGGAGACTCAGGAGCTCAAGGCCAGTCCTTGTGGAGAGACAACACCCTGAAAGACCCCACCACCTGGTGCTGCCAGGGACTGTCCTCTTTCTTGGCCCTGTTCCGTGGTGTGAGATCCCGGGGGAGCACCGTCTGATGGCTGAGGGCAGGCAGGGCTTCCTCCCCACCCCGGGGAGCTCCCTGCTGCAGGGGGCTGTGGCTGGACAGCCCAGCTAGTGGGAGATGTTGGAGGCTGTGGGAGATCTCCAGCCCTGCTGAGGCTTACAGCAAGTGGGGTCTCACCCATCTCTGGGGCTGAGAGCTGCCCCAGGGTCTCCAGGCAGGGAAGGTGAGCTCAGCACATGGCAGGTCAACAGGAGACTGTTTTCATGGTAACATGGAAAAGTCAGCTCTGCCAGTGCAGGGAGTCCCACTCTGCTCATTACATCTCAAGGAATTTCTTTTCAGGTACCTGGCAGGACTGTAGATCTGCTGCCCAGCCAGCCTGGTGTTACCAGGCATTAGCAAGAGGTCTCAGACACTGTAACAATCATCAGCCACACTGAGCCCCACGACTTGTCAGGCCTTGTTTGGATTCTCCTCATCTCAAGCACATTTCAGCTCCATTGGCAAAATATATTTCAGGAACTCCTGCAGGCCTTGCAGGTTCCTCTCAGATGACTACTGTCCAGCTCACCCTGCTGTCACAGCCAACTCCATGCCTGTGACTACCACAGGTGCCAGCACTGGCACAGAAGTGTCCCCATCACTGTCCCCAGGCTGAGAACTGCTTCTTGGTGTATTTGGATGAGACTGATGGAGCCTTAATTGTCAAAAATTAGTATCAAAGGTGTTTTCCTGAGGCTGGCCACAAGGAAATCGTGTGGGCTCACAACAGGACAGCAGCACTGGTGACATCAGTGACAAGGGTGCCTTGACCAAGAGCTGTGAGGGAGGATTGGTGCTCTGAGCTCCCTGCTCAGCTGCTTTTGCTGCCAGTGCTGGCAGAACACCCTAAAACACCTAAAAACTTGTTCCAGGGGTGTGTCTGCCCACGGCTGCCTGTGCTCCAGGGAGAAGATTCCTGTGTTAGGTGTTGAGCTAAAGCCTCTGACAGTCACGGACACGAACACAAAAGTAACTCAAGGCTCAGGGTTTCTAAGCAGGCAAAAAGAAAGGGAGAGGAATGGGAGAGGATAGGGAGCAAAAAACTCTTCAGGCTTTCTTCTCACAGAGTTAACAGCAGCCAAAGTCCACCCACTGATCACTCTTGCTGCTCTGCTGGCAAAGAGAAAGGAGAGGCTGGGACTCACCCACTGAGCACCCCCAGCACCAGGTTGAGAACAAAGAAGGAGCCGAGTAAGATCAGGCTGACAAAGTAGATCCAGGGCCACTCATTCCCCATGGCATCATTCACCTGGCAAGGAGAGAAGCAGAGGAACATCCTGAACACACCATCTGCTGCCAGCTCCCCTCAGGACCCCTCAACAGCCGCCGGGAGTGAGTGCTTGGGATGGCAGCAGATAAACCTGACTCTGAGCCCTGTCTCCTTATGGCTCTGTGATTTTAGTGGAGGTAAAGCCAGACTCAGGCATTTTGGGAGCAGATTGAAACATCAGTGCCATGCCTAACCCTCAGCAAGAGTCTCCTGAGGAATGCCAAACGTGGGGGTTTGCTAGAGAAGCATCCACCAGTCAGCCTGGCCTGTGCCCTGTCACAAAGGTGGAGCTGTAGCACTTCCCTGTCTACCTGGAGAGCCAGGACAGCTCTCCAGAGGTGTCTCAGAGGTGTCTCCACCTGCAGAGACGTGCCTGGTGCACTCTGGGATGTGCAGCACCACAGTGTGGTGGGGTCAGGACATCTTTCACTGCTGCAGAGCCCCAAACCCTGCTGTGTGCTGGCTGGAGGGCACTCCCCACGCCCAGGCAGGACCAGCAGTCACCTCTGCCGAGCCGGGCACCCAGCCCAAGCTGCTGGAGCCTACCCAGTAGAGGACTTGTGTCCAGCCCTCCATGGTGATGCACTGGTAGACGGTGAGCATGGCGAAGCCGAAGTTGTCGAAGTGAGTGATGCCGTGGTTGGGCCCGGGCCAGCCCCCCCTGCACTCGGTGCCGTTGATGCTGCACTGCCGGCCGTGGCCAGCGGTGGTGCAGGGCGCCGGCTTCTCCGAGCCCACCGTGGCTATCACATCTGAGGGGGAAAAACGTGGCGTGAGCCCAGGACCGAGCAGGGCAGGGCCCAGCACCGCGCAGGCTCCTGCACAAGCTCTCCAAAAGGGGCCCCTCCACCACCTCCTCATGGCGTGAAGTGTCACCACGCTGTGTGCTGCACCTGAGCTCCCACCCTTAGACCCTTAGCTCCCACCCTTAGCTCCCACCAACCCCCCAGGTCTGAGGCTGGCAAGACCAGACTTGTCTGAGACCCCCCCAGAGCCTCTGTGGAGCCCGCAGCAGCCACGCAGAGCCACCTCTGCCCTACTGCCCCACCTGTCCCGAGGTAGTAGCAGGTCTTGTGCATCCTGCCCTTGAAAAGCTCCTGCCCAACGATGGCATAGATGATGATCATGAAGAGCACCAGCAGGGCGATGTGGAGCAGGGGCACCATGGCCTTGATGATGGAGTTCAGGACGACCTGAAGACCTGCCCCAAGGAGAAGGAGAAGAAGGTCAACCACTTCCTAAACAGCTTTGGGTGCACTGTGCAATCCTGCCAGGCCCCCTGCGATGCCCCGTGCCAAGGGAAGAGAGGTGCAGGTGAGCTGGGACTGACCCCTCTGAAACAAAAACTCCTTCCTCTACCCACCAGTACAAGCACTGGAAGGTCCCAGCACAGCCAGGCACCAGGTGGTGCTGGAGGCTGCTTCATGCCCCTCCACTTGCTCTGTTGGTCCTTCCTGGCTGTATTCACCTGAGTTAAGGGGGAGGGAAATCTCTGCCCTGAAAAGCTCACGTGAAGTCCTGGCCCTCTGCACGCTGGCCACCCAAAGGTGCAGACACTGAGGCCTGGAGGGAGCTGTATGTGTGCTGACCTGCAGATCCCCAGTGAGCTGCAGGGATGAGCAAGAACCTGTGGCTCCTCCACACCCACCTTGTGGCTGGGCTTGGTCCAGCAGCAACAAGAAATCATAGAACCATAGAATCATAGAATGTCTGGGCTAGAAGGGACCTCCAAAGGTCATCTAGTCCAACCCACCTGCTACAAGCAGGGACATCTCCAACTAGGTCAGGCTGCTCAGAGCCTCATCCAGCCTGACCTTGAATGTCCCCAGGGATGGGGCCTCCCCCACCTCTCTGGGCAGCCTGTTCCAGGGATCTGTCACCCTCAGACTGAAGAACTTTTTCCTGACATCTAACCTAAATCTGCCCTTTGCTAGCTTAAAGCCAGGACCCCTCCTGTCCCCCCAGGCTGGGCAGGGGCTCACTTGGCACTCCAGAGACCAGGCGCAGGGGCCTCAGCACGCGGAACGCTCGCAGCGCCTTCACGTCGAAGCCGCCCTTGCCCCCCGAGGTGCCCGCCTGCCTCGCGTTGACCTGCTCCAGGGTCATGGTGATCAGCCTGCAAGAGCCAGGGGAGAGGCAGGGGGAAGGGCAGGGAGAAAGAGAAGAGCGTGAGGGTGGAGAATGAGAGATCAGTGCTGAGGTTCAGAGATCTGCAGGAGGGGAAGCGAGGGACGGGGCTCTCTGGCCACCCTCAGCCTGACCCAGGGGACATCTCGTGCCCAAGTGCCAGTCTGGGGTGTGCCTGTGGCTGGGCATCACTCTGCTGGGTGGCACCTTCACTGCTGAGCAGCCAGGGCACTCCCACCCCCCCGGGTGCCAAACCCTTTGGGACCCTCTGCCACTCCCACTGCCCAGGGCAAGCAGCCTCAGAGGCACTAAGGAGCAGGACAGGCAGAAACAGGAATCCGAGAGGATCCCAGGGGAATCAGGGCATGGCAAAGAGGGCTCCCGGGAGAAGGCCGTGAACTGGGTCTGTGAGCTGCCCCCAAACCCACTGCAGCCCCTCCTGGGCTGTGGAGCAGGGCTGGGCAAGCTGGGCAGGAGCAGCTCCCCCAGGTTACCCCAGAGGGAGATGATGGATAAGTCGAGCACGTTCCAGCCGTTGCGGAGGTAGGCGTCCGTGTGGAAGAGGAACCCGTAGGCAATTATCTTCAGCATGGCCTCAATGGCAAAGAAGATCAGGAAGGCATATTCCATCTTCTCCTGGGGGTTGGAAAGGCAAGGAGAGGATACCCTGTCAGAGCACGGCCACCTCCCTTGGACACCTCCGGATCAGCCCCTGCTGCCAACCCCCCCGTGACCTCCCAGACACACACCAGGCAGCACAGTGGTGGCCCTGGGCAGGAAGGGGTGGCCCGTGGAGTCACCACATGCCACCATCTGGCCTGCAGCAGGATCCCCTACACCCCTTCAATGACACACTGCCAGGACCGTGTCCCTTGGCTGTGGGGAACCTGTTCTGATCAGCTGTGCCAGCAAAGCCACCACTTCCCCACCCAGCACCCCAGGGCACTGCACATCTCTGCTTCTCCTCCCTGCTGCCTCATCCTCCCACTCTCTCCCAGCCTTCCTCCCACAGGCAGCACAGACACCTTCTCACCCTCTCCAGCTGAGACTTGCTGGGTCTGTCCTGGAGACACCACATGCCACCGTCTGGCCTGCAGCAGGATCCCCTACACCCCTTCAATGACACACTGCCAGGACCGTGTCCCTTGGCTGTGGGGAACCTGTTCTGATCAGCTGTGCCAGCAAAGCCACCCCTTCCCCACCCAGCACCCCAGGGCACTGCACATCTCTGCTTCTCCTCACTGCTGCCTCATCCTCCCACTCTCTCCCAGCCTTCCTCCCACAGGCAGCACGGACACCTTCTTCTCACCCTCTCCAGCTGAGACTTGCTGGGTCTGTCCTGGAGACACCATGGTCACTGTGGGACAAGCCAGCTGCCCTGTGCCCTGCCTTCTGCCCTGGGCTCAACACCTCCTGCCTAGTGCCAGGCACCTGCCTGGCAGAGCGAGCGGCCAGAAACCAGCCTGGGGGCTCTGCTGGGGGGGAG
>NW_008583688.1:10993-12912 GCF_000691845.1 Merops nubicus | reverse complement strand
AGTGGGTGCAGTGCCACCACCCCAGCAGAGCCCCCAGGCTCTGCACCCACTCCCAGGGGGGTCTGGGTGGGACCTGGCCCCCACTGCAGGGGCTCTGCTCAGCCCTGCAGCCCCAGGGCCCAAGGAGCTCCTCCTTCCCTGGAGCATGGCCAAGAGCTGCCTGTGCCCACCTGGGTCTGCCCGTCACTGCAGCCACTGCCCTGGCTGCCCATGGCCCCTTCCAGGCTGGGATTAAAACCTCCCTGAAGCAGCCACATGGACAGGGCTATTTATACTCCTGGTTTTCCATGGCCCCTCTCCTCCATCTGCCCCCCGTGAAGGGTGAGGAGCATCCCTGCTTGGGCTCTGCTGGGAACTCCACTCAGAAAGCCACCAACATCTCTCTGAGACCAAAGTGAGAGCGGGTCTCCCCTGGGGAAGGCTGCAGGGCTGTGGGCACACCCTCCTCGCTGGGTTCCTCTGGAGTGCCAAGGGGAAGATGCTCTCCAGTTAAGGAACCAGGGCCAGGTTGTCACCACACCCTCAAGCATGGCCACGCCAAGTGTCCCTGCGTGTCACCCACACCACTGGCACTCCTGACTGGACCTGAGGGCAGCAGTGGTGAGAGCAGAGACCTGAGCACTGTGACTACTGGTGGCATCAGGGCTCTGTCTTCAAGTCAGAGCCAGAGCCTTAGCCCTAAGATTCAGCCTTAGCTAAAACCTGAGACAGCTCAATGCCACTGCTTCCCCCTCCTTGTCAGACCCCTCCTGTCTGTCCCCAAAAGCCTGTCCTTGCAGTCCCAGGCAAGCAAATGCAACTACTGTGAGGCTCCTTTCAGACACAGAGGGTGCAGAGCCCCACCAGAAGCCTGGTGAGATGTCTCCTCTGCTGGAAGTGGAGGAGAAGGGGGGAGCCCACCACGTGCTACAGCAGCCCTGCCCCTGCCAAGGGTCAGGCTGGCGAGTGTCAGGATCCAACCCGGAGCCCCAGCACCACTAAAGCTAATTCCTTGCCCTGCTTCAGGATAGAATCAAGCTCCAGGGTCTCTGACCAGCAAGGACCTCGCTCTAAAAACCCCTTGTCCAGAATCAAAAGGTGGCCTACTGTCCCCTGGAGGTCCCCTGGAGAAGCCCAAAGCAGATGGACCTTGCCCAGCCCCAGTGGTGCGTGCCCACCACGTATGGGCAGTGCCCAGCAGGCACCACAACCAGGCCAGGGGACACCCCAGGACATCCAGCACAGCACCAGTCACACCTTTCCTCACCACCGTGCTCTGCAGACCCAGGCACCTGCAGGGAGCTGCATCATCCTGGTCTGTGCTGCTGGTGTGACCCCTCCAGTGCAAGGAGAAGTCTTGGGATGGGCCGTATAGAGGTTCTGGGCAGTGACCCACCAGTGCTGGCCAGAGGGATCCCACCACCTGTCCTGCAGCCGTGGGGCACTCACCCCACAGTATCTGGCTCTAAGCTGTGGGCAAGTGCTGGTGTTGGCAGAGTGAGAGGAGCCAGTCCCCTCACCATGAGGGTGTCTCACCAGTCACTCAGGGAGTGCAGCCTTTCAGTGGAGCAAGTCATGGCAAACTCCCTCTGCACTCTCATCCAGTCCAACCATCAACCCAACACTCCCATGGCCACTAAACCACGTCCTGAAGTACCATGTCCACGTTTTTTGAACCCCTCCAGGGATGGTGACTCAGCACCTCTCTGGGCAGCCCATTCCAGTGCCTCACCTCTCTGCCAGGGAAGAAATTCTTCCTAATACCCAATGGAAACCTCCCCTGGCACAATTTAACCCCATTTCCTCTCCTCCAACCACTGGTTACCTGGGAGAAGAGACCAACCCCCACCTCACTCCAAGGTCCTTTCAGGGAGTTGTAGAGAGCACAGAGGTCTCACCTCAGCCTCCTTTGCTCCAGGCTCAGCACCCCCAGGTCCCTC
>NW_008583688.1:9245-10722 GCF_000691845.1 Merops nubicus | reverse complement strand
CAGGCGCTCCCCAGCCACTCCTCCCCCAGCCTGGAGCGTTCCCTGGGGCTGTTGTGACCCCAGAGCAGGTCCTGGCCCTTGGCCTTGTTCACCCTCCCACTGCTGACTTCTGCCCATCAGTCCAACCCCCCCAGGTCCCTCTGCAGAGCAAGAGATTTTCTCCTGGCAGACTTTGAGTGCTGCAGGTCCTTCCCCTGGTGCAGACCTCACTTCACACACCCAGGCTCACTGGAGAAGAAATCAGCCAGGCACTCCCCCCATCCTGATGCTGCCCACGCTGGAGACCGTGTGCCCACCACCCCCTGTGCCTGTGCCAGCAGGGAGACATGGCACACCCTGCGTGCCAGGCAGGCCCCGTGGGCAGGCACAACTCCCCTGACCTCACTGAGGACCTGGCCAGCTTCTGGCAGCTGAGGACCCACTTCTGTGCCACCACCACCCACCGTCCCCTCATCCCCCCCTGCCCAGGCTGGGGCAGGCTGCTCAGGGATGGGTGGCAGGGCTGCCTGGCAGAGCTGGGACTGGCTCTGTGAGGAGTTCAACCTTCAAAAAGCCACTATAAAAAGATGCAGGTCTCATAACACCCCGGGCTGCTCCACACACATGCTTCAACCATGTTAGGGGCCACAGAGTAACCCGACCTGCGGGTGCTGGGTGAGCTGCAGGAATAACAGTGTGCCCGTGCTGGTGCAGTGAGTGGGACACAGCTCCAGCCTGCCCAGCAACGTCACCCCCGGCCCCCCACGGCCACACAGGGCTCCCCACAACGAGCCCCAGCTCCCTGCCCAGGGAACAGGGGCAGCAGGGCTCGGATACAGCCTCCCAGGTGGCCAAAGTGGGGGGCAGAGGGCTCGGGGCAGCGTGGCTGGAACACAGCCAGACTGCTAACCCTGCTTCCCAGCAGGACTCGGAGCCCCCACACTGCTCCCTGGCCCCTCCAAACCATCCCCAACCTCCTCAGCTCTGTCCCTTCTCCTGCACCATCAGCTCCTGCAGCTCCCCAAGAGCCTCTGGGTCCCAGGCAGGCCCTGCTGCCCCTGTCCCCTGCAGCTCCAGGAGCCATCCCACACAGTCCCTCCCTGCCAGGGCGAGGGGTGGCCCTGCCCATGGCCGGGGCAGCTGTCACACAACACACCACAGGAGCTCCCAGGCTGTCAGGGCTCTCTGGAGATCATTTAGTTCAAGTCCTCAGTGCTCAAAGATGGGTCAGCTTATAGCCCAGAACTTTGTCCACACGGGTTTGAATGTCTCCAAGGACTCCACAAGCCCCCCAGGCACCCTGTGCCAATGTTTGGCCACCTTCCCCAGGAAAACTGGGTGCAGCAGCAGGTTGCCCAGGGTGTATGCAGGGGCTGCCTGCCCCAGGACACACAGAGCAGGCAGCTCTGCTGCTGGGGTCTTTTATAAGGGCTTTTTAAACATCAACCACCTGTAAGGGTGTCCTCCAGAGGCCTGTCACAGCCATGCCTTGTGGAAG
>NW_008583688.1:7496-9042 GCF_000691845.1 Merops nubicus | reverse complement strand
ATTATTCCCCTGATCTTTATATATATTATTTTCCTTACCTCCCTTTTTTCGTTTTCTGTTCCTTGTTGAACAATATACTTCATTTTTTTTAAAAAAAGTCTCTCTCTCTCTCTCTCGAGGGGGTGGGGGAGAGGTGAGTCCATAGTTCTGTTCCGTGTGGGTCCTGCCCTGAACCCCTTTTTACACGGAACCAGGACACTGTCACAGCCATGCCTTGTGGAATAGTCTCTCTCCCCTCCTCCTGAAGGCAGACAAGCCCTGCAGATGTGAGGGACAGGATGCTGCATGGGAGCACAGCAGCAGCAGCCTCAGGGGCTCCTTTCCTGGGGAAACCAAGGTAGAAATGAAGGCTGGGACAGAGGGAGGCTCCTCTGAGGAGCTGCTGGGAAACCCTGGGAGAGCACAGTGGAAGGCATCTCCCTTTGGGGCTGCTGCCAGCCACGGGATGAGACACTGAGATGAACATTTCTGCAGCTCCCAGCAGCCTGTCACAGCTCAGGGGGTGCTCGGGAGGGGAGAGCTGTAGCAAAGAATCTGGGAGAGTCTCTGAGTGGCTCACACACAGTTCTGAGAAGGGGTGGTTGGAGGAGATGCTCTCCAGAGACCCCTCCACCCTCAGCTGCCCTGTGATGTGATTTTCCTGTCACAGCCCCCAGTCACAGCTCCCTTCCCATAAAGAAGTGACAGCCCAGGGCCTGACAAACCCCAGGGCAGCAGAGACAGGAACCACAGCAACCCCCCACCCCACCCCCAGGCCCTGCCACGAGTTGTTCCCCCACTGTGTGTCCCTCCCTTGCTGTCCAGGGCTCCTCAGTGCTCCACGTTCCCTTCCTGTCACACCAACTGCCCCACGTCTGCTGAGGTGTCACCTTGGTGGCACTCCTGAGGGTCCTGCCTGGACTAGATGCCCCAGGTCTGGTTTACAAAGGCTCTGCTGGGTACTGCAAAGCCAGGGACAGGAGAATGATTTGGACACTGTACAGACAAGGGCTCAGCTGCCAGCTGTAGGACCCTGGGTGTGAAGAGCCCAGCTAGAGGAAGAGGAACCCAAAGGAGCCACAGCTAACCTGCCCTCATCCAGGGCCAGGAGCAGCCAGCCAGCAAGGGCCCTGCAGAGGAAGCCCTGCTATGGGGCAGACCATGGGGCAACCCCTGGACTCAGCACTGAGGAGACCACACCTTGAGTCCTGGGTCCAGTTTGGGCACCACAGGATAAGGACATGGAGGGGCTGGAGCGGGGCCAGAGAAGGGCAACGAGGCTGGTGAGAGGGCTGGAGAACATGTCCTGTGGAGACTGGCTGAGGAACTGGGGGTGTTCAGTCTGGAGAAGAGGAAACTGAGAGGAGACCTCATTGCTCTCTACAGCTCCCTAAAAGGAGGTTGGAGTGAGGCTGGTGTTGGTCTCTTCTCCCAAATTCCTGATGATAGGACGAGAGGAAATGGCCTCAAGTTGTGCCAGGGGAGGTTTTGATTGGATATTAGGAGGAATTTCTTCCCTGAGAGAGTGGTTAGGCACTGGGAGGGGGTGGGCCGGGGGGGGGGGGGG
>NW_008583688.1:347-7446 GCF_000691845.1 Merops nubicus | reverse complement strand
TTTGGTCTGGTGGTCAGGGAGATTGTGGGATGAAGGTTGGAACTGATGATCCCAGAGGTCCTTTCCAACCACAGTGATTCTCTGATCCTGCTTGATGGGTCAGGCTTTGGAAGCTGCTGTATTTTTTCTCCCTGCTGGATCCCTCAAGATGCTGGGTGGAAGAGCAACAGCAGTTGCTGCAGTCCTGTGCCCTGAGTGGTGGGAGGTGCATGGAGCTGTGCAGCCATGGGGGCTATTCTCATAGCTCTTGGAGGACTCAAGGGTGACCTCAGGCTCTAGAAAAGCCCCATGTAATCAGGCCCTTCCTGCAGTGAGTGACCCACGCCAGCCTCAAGTGACACCCAGCAGCAGGCTGCTGGTCTTCAAAGCCAGCCCTGGACCAGCAGTCTCTGCTCACGAGTCACTGTCACTATTTCCAGCAGTGCTGGAGATGTCCTGGGCTACCTGGGGCAACCCTGGGGTGGCAGAAGCCACACAGGACCCACAAGCAAGACACACTCCTGTAGAGCAGCAGACAGGCACCCAGGACAGCTGAAATGGCAGCAGATGCCCATATTCCTGTAACTGAATGGTGCCTGGGGCTGTGGTCAGGCTCTGAAACACACAGGTCCCCTTCCCTGACCCAACACAACCCCAAGCAGTGGGATTTTGGGGAAGAAAGCTCCTTTATATTAACCATCTGTTCTACCTCAGCACAGAGCTGTGACACTAGCAGTGCCTGCTCACAGCCCTTACCTGTGTTCCTAAGGCTCCTCTGCACAGCTCTGTCCCCCACTCACCAGACCCCACATTCTACCTGTCACACTTCCAAAGCCCAGCTGCTTTTGGATGCTCTGCAAGGGTCCCTTCCCTCTGAGTAGTTACCCTTGGCTGATTTTTCCCCAGCAATAGGCAGAACCAGGCATTTTAATGTCAAACACCAGAACAGACCAACTGCAAACCCCAGAGATTTGCCTTTACTTCTCCAGAAATATTTTGATTTCACTGGAATTAGACAAAACCAGCCTTACAAAAAACAATCTTCTGGACCAGAAGAAATCTAAAGAGAATAATAATGAAATACATTGAAATTAAACTGTCTTTCTTCCAGGATAAAGTGAAACAGACTCATAGAAGACTTCTGGGTTATCAAATACTCTTTTCTCACCCCCATGAATGAGCTCTGGTTAAGAAAGTTTTCATGAGTCTACTTCTAAAGCCAGTGTAAAGTTCAGACCTTCCCTGAGTGCTCCTGGAAAGACAGAGTCAAAGGTGTGGCTCCTCTCCAGGGTTTCCAGCCTTGCAGGAGGCAAGTGGCAGCAGGGGTCTCTGAGGAGATCCCCTCATCCAGAAACTCTCCTTGCTGGAGACTCAGCTTCAGAGCAGGAGGCTCCTCTGAAGGAAGCTGGGGCAGGACAGGCTCCTGCACAGCCCTCAGCACTGAGCTCTGAGGAGAGTGAAACTCAATCCTGCTTCTCCAAACAACGTGGGGCAACACCCTCCCTGCTTGGGCTTAGCTGCTCCTCACACATTTTGCCTCCTCAACTATTTCAGGGTCTTTAGATAAACTCAGCCCTCTCTGGAGAGAAGTGGGCAATGAAGGGAGGCACTTCAAAAAGCACCATGGAGAGATTAAATGCATTGCAGCCTCTCTGCTGCAGGAAGAAATGCCTCCAACAAGCCTCTGCTGCACTCACCTGCAGGCCCCGTGCAGAGCACAGCCTGGCACCCAGGGTGGTGGGCAGGAATCTCAGCTCTCAGCTGGGATTGCTCCTACAAAGCCACCAGAACATGATGACAAAGGGACAGGCAGAGCAGGGATGAAAGAGCAGAAGCCTGGGGCTGCCAGGCTGCTGATGGGGAGGGCTGTAAGGCCAGAGCCTGAAAAATCCCCCAACAGGCCACAGCAACTTAATAGACAGCAAATATAGATGTCTTTTTATTTCTATTTATAGAAATATATTTCTATTTATAGAGATGTATTTCCATAAATATATATTTTTCTATTAAATATTTAATATGTCTCTTCTGGAGACCCCTTGTGGGTTTATTTTAAAAGGTATAACACGTTACCCAGAGTGACCCCTTTGCCTTTCCCCAAGGAAATGAGAACTAAACACTGTCCTCACTGCCACTAAAACCCTGTTGAGAGGGAAAGGCACAAAAGCAGTTGAAGGAATTAAAAACTGCACAAGTAAAACTGTACTTTGCATTTTGCACCTCAGATTCTTGGGTTTTGTGTCAGCATTTCCCCCTGCAGAGTCTCTAGGGAACAGGCAAAAAACCAGAGAGGTGCTTTTTTCAGCCAGCCATACCTGCACACAACACACCCCACCCCAACACTGAGGAGTCCTGGAATGAGCAGGAGAGCACATTTCATTAGAAAAAGGGGTATTTAGGTGCCTTGATTCAGTCACCAGGCTCAGGCTCAATGGAAATTACAGTGGATTGAGCTGCAGTGGGGATGTGAAGAGGGGAATGAGGTGGCAAACTAAAAATAGCACAAACTATTGATCTGGGTCACACCAAAACATCTTATTCCAGGCAACGTGGAGTGACTGGGGGGGGATAAACCAAAAAGGAATAAACTGATTGAAAGGGAGCAATCTCTCTGCTTAACCAAGGTAGGGTTTTTTTTTTACCTCTTAAATAAAAAGCATCAAAATTAAAATACAGTTTTGAAATGAAAGGTCAGAAGATTTTAATCCAAAAATGCTGAAACAAAACATTTGAGCCTTTCTGGAACAAAGTGTTTCCTTTTGGAAGTGTCACTGCAAAGAAAAACTGAGAGGATTTATTCTTTTTTTGGCATCATTTCTCCCTTCCTGTGCACTCCACACATCAACCTGCTGAAAAACTGAGAGGATTTATTCTTTTTTTTGGCATCATTTCTCCCTCCCTTTGATCTCAACCTAGGGACAGGAGTTTCAAACCCTCCAGAAAGCAATTTTGCAGCAGTTTCTCCACCACTCTGCCTCTTTTTCTCTTTGCAGCATCTCTGGCTGGACAGACAGCCCCTGAGTACACCCTGCAGATGCCTCCACTCCATGTATGACCTCCTTGCACCCGTGGCTCACTGAGCAACCAGCTCCACAGAGCCCTCAAAGCCCAGGGCAGCAGGAGGGGTCGTGTCTTACCAGGCTGGAGTTGGCAACGTTGGTGTCATCCTCAGGCATGGGCAGGTAGATGGCCAGGGCAACACAGTTGGCAAAGATGGTCAGGAGGATGATGATCTCGAAGGGTCTGGGAGGAAGAGTCAAGGCGTGGAGAGAGGAATGAAGCATGTCCAGCCCTGGTCTGTGCTGCTGGGGTGTGTGTGGGGAAACCCTCAGTGGCTGTGGGGAATCAGCCTCCCACTGGGCACAGCAGCAGAGAGAGCAGCCAGACCTCACCCTCTGCACCTCCTCAGCAGCTGCCCCTCTCCTGGGTGCCCAGGGAGGGAGGGGATGGGTCAGGGGGAGGCACAGGGCCTGGACACTCAGCACAGCCTGGGCACAGGACATGTGGGGAGGGGGCACAAACTGAAAGGCAGCAGTAGGAGAGTAATGAGGGAATGGGGGAACTGGTGGTCTCCTCTTCATCACCCTCCAGTGAGACATCCTGAAGGGTCAGGACCCTCCTGCATCCTGTGGGCACTTCACCAAAGCATCACCCTGCAGTGTGCTGGCCCTGGCTCCCCACGTACTCAGCATCAGGGGGGGAGAAGCTGTTGAGCAGCAGAGCTCAGGTGGGCCCTGTCTCCATCACGAGGTCCCTAAGGGGGGAGAGCTCAGGCAGGGTCTCCTCCAGCAGAACATCCAGCTGCTAACAGCCCCAGATGTCCTGCGAGCCTCAGTGCCCCCGTGCAGGCAGCACTGGTGTGACTGATCCCCCGAGTGCCACAGGCTGGGGGGAATCAGAGTGTTCACCCTGCTGCCTAGAAGGTGGGTTTGTGCTTCTCTGTGTGTGCTTGGGCCCTAGGACATCTCTGCACAAACGTGGTACTTGCTGTTTGCCCCTGCAGGCCCTAGGACAAGCACCTGGGCACTCCCAGGCCCTGCTGCTGCCACTGCTCTGCTAGGACATGGAACCTTCGTGGTGGAGCTTCAGCCACCATGCTCCTGAAGCCCCCAGACAGCTCAAACTCTGGCTCTAGGACCTCGTCCCTGGCCAGGCTTTCACCCCAGGGACCCCACTCTGATCTCAGAGTCCCCTGGCCAGTGGTTTCCTGACGAGTGCACCTCAGCTGCCCCCCACCCCCTTGTGTTGCTCGTGCTCCTGGGAGCTGCTGGAGCTCCAGGCAGCTGGAGGAAATGAAAAGGTTGGTCCAGGTGCTCACCGAGCCAGACCCACCTAGAGACAATGAATCAACAGTGACACAAGTCAGCACACTCCCCTTCAGCCCCTTCTCCTCTCCACTGTCCTGCAGCCAACACCCACACTCACAACAGGCACCATTTCTCCCCATAAATTGTTTGGAGATCTCTCATCCCCACCTCTAACAACCCAACTGGTAAATCCCACCCAACGTTCAGAGGTTCCAGCACAAGGCAGGACTTCCCAGCACCCATCTCACCTTGGGCTCATCTCCCAAAGGAGAGCAGCTCCCAGGAACTCACCCTGTGGGAGCACCCACAGCCCTGCCACACACCCCCTGCAGAGCCCAGCCCAGCCCTCCCAGCTCCAGCACAGGCCCTGCAGCCACACTGGCACCTCCTTACACCTCCGTTAATCAACTAATTAGCTCAGCTTCCCTGCCTTGGACTGCAGTGGGCATGCCACAAAAGGCAAAATTAACCTTTCCTGAACCCATCTATCCACCAGCTTGATGGTTCTTTAACACCTAGAGGAAAAGCTGTTCCCCTCTGCCTTCCAGGTCATGGGGCAGAGACTCACCTGCCTGCTCTGACAGGAGCAGCCCCCCTGAAGGGTGACCTGTCTGCTAACTGGAGCTGGACTCAACTTGCTGCTTCCAGGTCTGTGAGTCTGGCACTGTTATTAAGTAGGAATGGAGTGGGATGGAGCCTCAACATCCTTCTCACCTCCTTGTGCTGCCATCTCACTTCTTTCTCTCCAGCAGTCTCCTGCCACACAGCACCCAAGGGTCCCAACATCTGCACTGCAGCAAGAATTAGCCCTTCAGTGGCAGCAGTAGTAGTTCAGTGTAGCTCTGTGGTCCTCCAGCATCCCCAGACTCCTGCCTTGAAGTCCTCCTGGCTGCAAACCCACAGGGACCAGCAGGCTGACACCACAAATCCAGGCAGGTCCCAGTGACCATCAGCTTGCTGGGGTAGCTGTCAAGCAAGCAACACTCAGCCATTTACAGAGCACCCAGATTTCCTTGTGCTAACAAACATCCTTTCTGAGATGGGAGCAAATTCCAGGATAAACCCCTCTGCCTGAAGCCAGCCTGACCCCCACTCACCCCAGTGCTGCCTGGAGAAGACCCTGTCCCACTCCTGTGGCTCAGCTTTGTGCTCTGGCAGCTGAAGCTGCACAGCAGAGATGGGCTCAAGGAAGAGGAACACGTCCTGCCAGGCTGAATTCAGCCAGATGCCAGGTACCCCCCCAGAAAATGGTCGCAGCTAATCTCCCCTGGGCAGCTCGCCTGGCCCCGAAGACCACAACAACCAGCAGGAATGGAACGACCCTGTCATGCCTTGCAAACCCTGATCCCTGCCCGAGGGCAGGCAGGGGCACGGGGTATAAATACAGCCAGGCACAGGAGAGGTGCTGGAGAAACTCGATGCCCTGGAGCACTTGAACTGCACAGGGCAGAACCACCTGTAACCTTGCTGGTGGGACACCCACCTGCCCCTTCCACACCCCCTCCCGGGGCAGCAGTGTGGGAAAGCCCCCACTGCACTCTGCACTCCCTCTGGCACGTGTTGGCCTGGCAGAAGGAATGTGTTTGAGCATGCTGGAAGATGTAAATCCTATTTCCAGCCCTCCCCCTGCCACCAGGGTCCATGCACAAGTTTCTTCTCTGCTCAGTGCCTATTTAAGACACAGGCACAGTTCCCTTCCATGTGCTTGTGGAACAACCCAGTCCTCAGGCCAGAGGAGAAATGGAGAACTCCCCAATCTCAGCTCCTCTCCCTCTCCTCACAGGACAGAGGGACCCTTTGCAGTGAAGGAACAAGGGTTCAGACCCCAGGACCAGCACCATCAGGGGTGTGGGCATGCCCCCAGTGCCTGCAGATGGGCACCCTGGGCTTTGAAGAAGGTGGCACCTCTGGCAGTGCTGGGACATGGTTTTGGTGTCCCTGAGGCACTGCATGTACAACACAGCCAGGCCATCTCCAAGAGGAGCAAAGCCTGGCCAGGGCTGGGCTGGTCCTGCCTAGGACAGGAACATGCAGCTGATTCAGCAACTGAAATGAGAAAAGCTGAGGTGGAAGAACTGGATTTGCTGAAAACATCCCTAAATTCCACCGTTCTGTGTGAGCCCAAACGTTCTGCTGAAGCCAAAGTGAAATGTTTCATCCCCCATCCTCTTCCTTTCCATCAAGGACAAAGTGATAGGTAATGGCCCAAAACAGTTCTGGACGGGTGGCAGGAATACAACATTTTGGTATTTCCAAGCTACACTGCCCCAGTGGAAAGATGGCCAAAGAGCAACCACCCAGACCCCATCCCTAAATTGAGCAAGAGGCACAGAGAGATGCTGTCCCTCTGAACAGTTCTGTCCCTCACCCACAAAGATCTTCATCTGGGGCAGCAGTGCCGGGGAGGGATGGGGGTCAGGAGGATGATGGTGTCAGTAAGGATTTGGGGGACCTTGGCCAGCCCCCACCCCCCGGGCAGGGAGCAGCTGTGGGATCAGGCAGGCAGTGACTCACACCAAGAGCCATCCCAAGCAGCCCTCCATGGTCCTGCAACCCACCTTCAGACCTCTCCCCCGGGGCAGCGTGCTGTCCCCAGCTCCATCCTCAGCTCCTGCCTGGCCTTCCAACTCTGCCTGGCCCCATCCCCACCCCACGGCGGGCCCTGTGCTCCCTCCTCACACCAAACCCCCTCCCCTCCTGCCAGCCCTTCCCTCCTTTCTCCCCAGCACAGCTCCTGCCAGCACGAAATGTGTTCGCTCCCACAAGTCCCTTGCCACCCAGGCTGCCCCTGCCTTCTCCCCACACCACCCACA
>NW_008583688.1:0-209 GCF_000691845.1 Merops nubicus | reverse complement strand
AAGGGTACTTCCGCGCCACGATGCTGATGCACGCCTTCCGCAGGGGGTTCTCCAGGGTTAAGCAGAACAGAGCCCTGGCTGGCCGGGGAGCTACTGGTGGCACCGGCTTCTTGGACTTCTCCTTCTGTTGTCTCTTTTTGCCATCCTCCTGAGGAGAAGCAGGCTCCATGGTCTCCCTCCCCCGGCCGCCTCCCGGCCAAGCTCCCCTT
>NW_008583687.1:2784-17424 GCF_000691845.1 Merops nubicus | reverse complement strand
CGGAGTGGCCGGCGCAGGGCCCCTGAGGGCTTCACCGCGGCTTTCTTTCCAACCTAGGAAGATCCTGCCTTGATCCGCTGGGTCTACGCTCGGACGCTTAACATCTACCCAAATTTCCGCCCGACACCCAAGACGTCCTTTCTAGGAGCAATTTTTGCGATAGGCCCTCTCCTCTTCTGGGCTTTTGCCTTCAAAATTGACAGGGTAAGTCAGCTGACAGCACTGGCCGTCAGTGAACACCAGATTGTAAAATGTAAATCTGCCTGGAGTCTTAATTCGTGGGATATGCTTGCATGTAAGTATGATTGAAGTAATGACGGAAGGGAAGCTGCTACGGAGCATGCTATATCTCAGAGCCTCGTAACAGATTGCAAAGTCCTGTTGTGCTGAAAGCCATGTGTAGTAGCCTTGGGTATGGCCAGTCACCGTTCCCAGGATCAGGATATTTTGCTACAATAAAGCTGTCTGTAGCACTGGCAGTGTAAATTAATCCGAAGAGGCTGTTACTTTCAGCTGCTGACGTGCAGTAACTGTGCTTTTATAAAGAAATAAAAAGTGAACTTATGAATGACCAAATTGGCAACATCTCTGTGAATTTTTTAACTATTTCTCTAATCTCATGAAGCAAATAGGGAGCAGTATTTACAATGATTGCAGTGCCTGATCACAGTTGGCTGCTGTAAAATTTTGGGTGGTTTATCTTGCTTCTGTTCTAACTCCTGAAACGTGGATACTGGAATCTGAGCAATGGTATATCATTCTGAAAAAAAAACTCAGCTATGTGCATAGATAAGAAAAGGCAGGATGTCTGGCAGCCTACCTGGTTTTACTAGTGATTTTGTGGCTACTGTTAAACACTTCTATTTCCTTCTTTTGCACAAAAGTAGCGTTTTTAGATCAAGTCATAAACCGAGAGGCACAAACATAAATTAAAATTAACATAGGTTATCATTAATTTTTATTATTAAAATTTAATATAGATGATTAAAATTAATACAGAATGTTTGTAGAGAATGTTCTTTTCTACGTTGAATCAAAAATACAGGTTTTAGGAAATGTGCCGAGCATATTAGCATAAGTGTTTGTGAGACTTCAGCATCTCTGCAGCATTTTGACATGCTGGTTTTGATTTGTGTGTAAAGCCACAAATCATTTGGGCTTAGCCACCAAATGTGGCTTAGGCTGTGAGTGCTTGAAAATAAACCTGTGCGAGTGAAATCTAGTTATACCTGCCTGGAAATATTGAAGCTGAAGTCTTTAATGTAGTTTCCAGGACCATTTTTGATTTCCTTTATTTCCTTCATTACTGATATTTGGGGATTTTTCATTGTTTACTGTTAGTATATAAAGCACAGTAACTGTTACACTGTTTTCTCTGCAAAGTTTGTTGTGTCTGGGAAATCAAAAGATAAATGGTCAAGTTGTAAGCAAGTCTTCTGGTTTTATCCAGCAGAAGGCATCTGGGCAGTATCTGTGCACTGTACCCATACCTGTCAGTAAGGTGCACGATGGCAGTGAGATACAAAAGGCCTGAATACAGGCACATTTAGGAAAGTTCTTAAGAAGTTTCTTAAGAACTTCATAATGAGAAATTTTGTAATTAGATCTGTAAACTGGATTCTCCAGCCAGGAGGAGGAGGCTAGAAAACTAGGAAACTAGATGTATAAATTAACTGTGATGCAACGAGTTTGGTGAAAACTACATCAGAGGAGTTGGCCTCTGAGAGTGGCCAGATGTGCAGAAAGGTCAATCTGAGCACACGTTCTGTAGCTGGGAGGTGAAGCTGAATGCTTTGTTCTTCTTCACTTTTTAACCACAATGGCTGTTGCCAGAGTTTGTGCTTAGGGAACGATTTAGGTTGGAAGATACCCTTAAAATCATGCATGGTGCTCTCTTCTTTGGTCCATGTTGAAATACTAGGACCACTTTTCTTTCATCCAAGGCTGACTGAATCTTCTTCTCTGATAGGAGAATGATAAATGTTTTCTTTTTTCACAGGATCGTAGAGAGAAGCTTATCCAAGAAGGCAAATACAAGCGACCCTTCAGTGTATTTTAAGTTGCTGGAATTGCAGCACTCTTCATGGGGTATAAATAAAATAAGATGTACTGTGTGCTGTCCTTTCTCCTTTATGAGAATTAATCTTAACTGCTCATTGGCTGTCTTGCAACTTGAACAATTGTGGAAAGTGCAGGTAGATGCAGAGAGGGTATCCTCCCTTGGGCCACATACAGAGGCTCCTTTTAGAGCTGTGGAAGTTGCTGCAGTCAGAGCAGCACAGGCTGAAGATTAAAATTAGTAGCAGTCTAAAATGTTAAGCAAGCCCAAGGCAGTGTTCTAGAGAACTGCTGTTTGCCTGCTCGGTATTCTTCCTGGCGTTGCTTTGACTATGTCATTTACCTTAATCTGGTAATAGGCAAGTTCTGGGATACATTTTAATATCACATTTGATCTAATGTGATTATCAGTTGAGGAGCCAGCCTGCCTGCTCACAATAGGTGGAGTTAATTTTTCTTTTCCCTAATAAAACAGAAGCCTAAACCATGTATCATGTTATTGCAGTAAAATTCTGGATAAAATTACCATACCAGACATGGAAATAGTGAGCTGAATATTGTCATGCTATACCCACTAATTCTGTGATGCCTGTGAGCAGGAGAAAAGTGAAAACGGAGTTTTATTTTTGACACCGATTCCCCTGCAGTATGAGAGAATTCCATTTCACTTCTGCAAATTGGCTGTGATTGAAAAACAAAACAAAACAACTACCACCAAGCCCCACAGAACCTTGTGCCTGCAAAGATGCCTCCTCTGCTTATTCTTAGGAGAAGCCTGGTCTGCTCTGCCCTGGTCAGCTGGGATTGGGACTTGCAAAAGCACTGAAATGTGACTGCAAGGGA
The DNA here is from genome assembly GCF_000691845.1 of Merops nubicus. Classification (NCBI taxonomy): domain Eukaryota; kingdom Metazoa; phylum Chordata; class Aves; order Coraciiformes; family Meropidae; genus Merops; species Merops nubicus. The sequence goes on along the minus strand of NW_008583687.1, from coordinate 14,523 downwards.
AAGATTTTTATTTCAGACTTGTATTGTCACATGGGCTGTAGGGGCCATCATGATCAAAAAAACTTCAGATGTTGTATGGGAGCGATTTCTTCCCAAATATGGAGGTCAATGCCAAAAGCTTTGCTGCAAAAGCTGGATACTTCCCTCTGTCTGCTGGGAAAGCAGCCTGTGTGAGGTCAGCAAGAGCAGCTCTACCAAGCCCCTTTCCTGTGTGATCAGGATGTGCCTATGGGCCATCACAAGCCCCTCCATCAGAGTGAGCTGATGAGCTTTTTCATGTAATCCCAGAATGGTTGAGGTTGGAGGGGGGCTCTGGAGATCATCTGGTCCAGCATCCTGCTCAAGCAGGGCCACCTAGAGCAGGTTGTCCAGGACCATGTCCAGATGGCTTTTGAGTATCTTCCCAAGGATGGAGACTTCATAACCTCTCTGGGCAACTTGTGCCAGCACTCCATCACTCACAACAGAAAGTTTCCTGATTTATTTATTTTTTCTTTTTTTTTTTCAAGTGTTTCCCATCACAGCTCTTCCCTTTTCTGTCTGGGTCATGGAACATTCAGGCTGTGGGAAGCTTGGCACTAGCACTGTGTGGAAGGCTGTGGCCTGCTTCTGCAATCCCATACGTGCTCCCAGGAACCCTCTCACACCTCCCTCTGCAGCTCCTTCTGCTATCTTAACCAGAGCAAACAGATTATTCTCTGCAGAACAGCTTCTCAAAGACTGTCACAAGTGATATTACAAGATACAGCTCTGGGTCAGGGCAGAGAGAGAGAGGCATCAATGCGTGGGGAAAGCAGTATTTAGGGAAAGAAATAATTGCTTGTCTGAGCATGCTAAATTAACTATCATCTTCCTGCTGCCACAAACTAATTTGATCTCCTAGGAACCATTTCCTCAGCTAATTGGAACTCGAGCTGCCACACACGGAAATTCTCCCTCGCAGCTGTATTGGTTTCAGGCCAGTGAGGCAAAGGGCTCAGGATGGGCTGTAGATGAACATCGTGCCTCTAGTCGTTCAGGCCAGGCTCAGACTGCTGCTTGTGGCACCTGCCACAGCCCTGTCCTTTGCAGATGAGAGTGTCTGATGCTGCATCCCTGCTGATTTGAGCCTGGTGCTTGGGGAAAGGCTGCCCTACTTCTCCCTCATTATTTGCAGAACTTGAGAAGCTGTTTTGTCATAAGAGACAAAGGTGCTATGCAGCAGGAGGTAGGGTTAGTGGTCTGAGGCAGTGGTCTGGGTGTATAGAGGAAGTTTATACAAAGGGGAGTTTTCCTTCAGAAATGGAGGTTTACCCTTGACTGATATGTTACCACCCATGTCTGAGATGTGCTTCAGTGATGAGTCTAGCAAGAGAAATTCAAGCCTGTAGATCACTGGATAATAACTTAGGTCCCAAATAGAAAACAAGCTTTTTCCCTCTCCCTGTAAAACATTTAGACCTCTCTTATCTGTGGATCAGCTTGATTAAATCAGCTTCTCTGGCATATTGATTCTCCTGAATGTCCTTTTCTGCACTGGCCACTTCAGAGTGAACATCTCCCTGTAGATTTTATAATGTAAAGCTTCGCTCAAAGCTGATGTTTTTTTCCCCCCAAGGATCTGATGCAGATCCAAAACCAATGATGGATGCAACTGACTGAAGTTAGGTGTCACAGCTCTACATTTCATTCTCTTTAGGAAAATTGAGGATTATTTCTCTTGGGAAGTGTGAAACATAGATCCTGAAGGCACTGAGATTTGTAACTGGAAATTTTATGTATGTGCTAAAGTGCAGGCCTGGGGTTTGGGGTGCCTGGGCTGTGCTCCTGGTCCCCACCATACTTGGACCTTTGCTTTCTGCCTCCGCCCTGTGGAACTCACCACGTGAAGGTAACATTTGCATATTCCAATGAATTTTGTGGCCTTCCACCATGTTGCCTGCATGTGAGCTTTCTTCCAGGTACCTTCCCGGGACAAATGCCTTGACTGGCCAGACAAACCCTTTCACATGTGCTATGCCACAAATTAGCACTTAACTAGGGAGAGAATTTGTCAAGTGATGACAAGTCAATGTTGAAGGCTGGCCAGAATGTGGGGTTGGAAAGGAAACTCCCTCATTTAGCAGTGAAGCATTTTAGATTCTCCAACCTTTTCTAATTTGCAGCCTACTCTTCTGACAAGTATTCACTTGGCAACCCTCCTCTGATCAGCAGGTTAGCCTGCTCTGATAGGAAGCTTAGAGACCCTTCAGCTCTGTTTGTAAAGCTCTTCCCCTACAGACAGCATTAAAACACTTTGTTGTTCCCTAGCTTGTCCCTGTGAAAGACACACCAGGTTGCATTTTCATCAGGCCCTGCTAACAGGGACTGGCTGTGGCCTCATGTCCACACAAGGTACAGCATGCACACCAACTACACAGAGTGAGAGCAGTGCAAGTACTTCAGCATGTCACGAGGAAAGCTTTAATTTGGTACTGGAAAGTTAAGAATAATGGTGGGGTTTTTTTCCTGCATTTCCCATGTTACATATGGATAATAATTTTCATGGCTTGGTGGCTGCTGGAAATGCCATCCTGTGCTGGAGCTGGCCAAGCTGACTGTGCCACCACACGTAGGTATGCTGGATTTCCCTGCCTTTGCTCAGGTATTGCAAACAACAATACTTCTCTTTACTTGCACTTAGGGTTGAAGTGGCTTTTCAGAGGTTCCCAGCACTTGTAGTAGCTTTTATCTAGGCGGTTGGAGGTCAGGAGGCCCCATTTCGTGACGGCGAGACTGAGGGATGATTCGAACATGAAGGCCTATTAGGAAGAGGAATGTATGTTAGGGCAAGAGCGAGTTTAAATCCAGGCAAGGTGGCTTGGCTCTACCACAAAAGGGAGTTGTATGCAAAGTACAGCACTGCCAGATTCTGCCTCCAGCCTGATCAACCCAGAATGAGAAAGCTCTTCAGAGCTGACATTGCAGTGCTGGTATTAACCAGGTCTCAGGAGTGACTTTGGCCTCCCTGCACATCCCGGAAAGCCAGGATGTTCCAAAAGCTCTAAGTCAAGGTCTCATAATCAGATTTTAGGGGGTGTAGAAAGAAGAACAGTCAGGGGGTTTGCTTAGTCCATAGGCTAAGACAAAAATTAAATTAATCATCATGAAAATTCCCAGCTTCATGCTCAGGCAACAGTTTTTTGTGGGCAGATGATCAAAGCTGGCATCACGTGTCTCCAGGGGAGCTCCTGGTGCTGATCAGTAAGGGAGATGAATGCTGCACCAGTTTGGTCCAAGTACTTTTCCAGCTTGCCAGCAAGAAGCTAGGCTGTACTTGGAGAGTGGCATGACTGTGGTATGCTGTGCTGTATTCAAAATCTCATAGGCTCCCTTGGCTCCTTACCATGGTCCCTTCTGCAACCCTCTCAGGCTCCAGCTTGGCTTTGCTTGCCTTCTCAAAACAGTCAGCATCTGGCCCATGAGGAGTCATCATGCTGTGCAGGCTGGCCCCTCCAGGCTGGAAGCCTTCTTCCTTTGCTTCATAGTGGCCTTTGATGAGCCCCATGAACTCACTCATGCAGTTCCCTGCAGGAGGCACAGAGAAGAGGTTGCAATGCAGTGTGATTGGGAGGCATCACAACTGGACTGTGAGCTCCTTGAAACCCACAAGCCAAGCTGGGCCAGGCAGAGTGTGGAGTGGAGGTTCCTAAGCAGAGTACCACATGAGAGGACCTCAGGGATCCTACAGGTGGTGCTTGTAAACTGTACAGGTTTTATTCCACTCTCAATTATTTGGATTCAGAAACAGCTCCCTAATGAAGATGCATTGGTGTTGGTAGACCTGTGCTTTTCCTGCCACCTCAAGTCATGGAGGTACTACACCTGTATGCAAACTGCCTGGGGTAACCTGTTATTTACAGACTTGGATTAGAGATCTTAAAGAGCTGGAAAGAAAGTTCAGTATCATCATCTGTGCATTATGGGCACTGAGGCACAAAATGCCTGGCTGGCAGTCTGGTGAGAGAGCCTGGTGTGCTGTCCCAGGTTATAAGCTTGAAATCATTTTGCTTGATATTCTTTCATTACTTCCAGTCCATTTGTGTGCTTCAGTACATTATGCTTTTGATTTGTGCATTATCTACCTTTTTTCTCAAGAACCACTGTGTGCCCAAAGACAAGGAGCCAAATTCTGTCCTTCCCTGAGGAACAGTACTTTAAGTAGACCATCTGAAACTGGTGGAGTAATGTACCACTAACTTAGTTAAGAATGCCTGTATCTAAGCACTCGGTACTTCCTGTAAAAGAAGTACTTTAACAGCTGGCATCCCAAGCTTTCAGCTTTCATAGGCCTGATGGGACTAAACAATAGGGCAACTTTCTGCTTAGCAGTCAGTTTTTGCAAAACCAGGACACACACATTATATATATAGCTCTTTTTAACCACTATAACTTGGTTTTCGTTAAGTACAATCCAGGGTGTAAAATATTTAGCAACAAAACTAATTTAGGTCAAAGCAGAGTTGGTGTATATACATATGCAAACACTCGTTTTCATCCCAAGTTGTCAGTATCTCCTGTGAGAGTGGATTGTTACAGGCTTTGCATTGACCTCGCTCCTATACGGCACCTGGCACGCTCAGACTGCTGTGCAGACTCCTAACAGCTGGATTGCCAGCACATCTGCAACAAGGCTCATGACATCGCTCAGGATGAACAGGAAGATGCGTAGAGAACCCAGCTGGGACCTAAGAGACGAGCCGAATCCAGCTTCTTGTTCATTCACAGATTTCCTACGTGACCCCCAACAACTGAAAGGTACCTTCGTTTCCTATTGGTAAAATAGCATTTTCTTCTCCAAGCAGGGTGCTGTGAAGTCAAAATCCCTTAGTGGCTAGTAGGTCACACTGTAATGGGACTCACACAAGTACTCTTCCAGACACAGATGCAACATATGGTATCAAAGCTCTATCAGACATTTTTTACCCTGTAGTCTAAAGACCCTAGGAGTAATTCACAGCCTCCAGGGTTGTAGAAAGGTGACAAGAGAAGTCAGTATTTATGAGCTGCACAGCCACCTTTGTATGCAACACTGTTACAGTGCCTAGGGGTGTTGGTTAAGGTGGGAAAGTTTTGGACCACCATTGCTATATTCCTACTTAAGGCAAAGTTAAGGCAAGATGAAAAATGTGACTGCACCAAAATTCTCTGAACACAGGCTTTCCACTGCACCTGAGGAGTCAAGGGGATCTCTAGCAAAAGAACTGGGCCTCAACATGTGGCCATGCTCTACCAAGATGACAAAAAAACTACCAAAAAAGAAACTGGCTCTGGCGATGGCAACCAAATCCCCAGAACATCAACCAGCTCTGCCTGAGAAGGAGCCTAGTTCCTGATCTCTGGCTTCTTAAATGCCAGAGGTACTTACATCACTGTGCAGGTGGTGAAGGGCTTAGGAGAGCAAATTTACTCCTTTGCTGTAACTCTGATCTCAGCCTATGATGGCCTTGGGCAGCTCTGCAACCCTCTGTACTTCTCACTAGCTGTGAGACTGTATTTTTCTTTCTCCTGTTCTTTGTCTATGTACTCTAATGAGATATTAAGCAATTCATGTCTGGATGACAAGACAATTTCTGATGCATTTGTGCAGTGCCAAGTTCAATATGCACCCAGTCTCAGAGGGAGACCCTTGAGTACAGACACATCCATCTATGCAGACATAACCAGTCCATCACCTCTGAGTTTTCCTGAGATGCTCTAAATAGGAACATCTTTGGGTTTGTTCATTTTCCAGGGAGGACAGACTGGCTCCAAGAAGCTGACTCTAACTCTGCCAAGGACAACAAATCAGACTGCTTCTTCCCTGCAAGTACTCTGAAATAAATGGAGGCTTGTTTTTTCCCTCTGCTGCCCTGTACTCCAGCACAACCCACGAGGAACAGACGTACGGTGGTAGTACGGTGGGCGGAAGGTGTTGTTAGCTACCCCCCATCGTGGGGGGAATATGACAAAGTCAGCCAGGGCCACTCCAGGACGGGTTGACTTGGCTGTCAGGACAGTGAAGATAGAAGGATCCTGAAAAAAAAGCAAAGAAAAAAACCCGTGAAAACAGAGCAGGGCTCAGAGCTGTCTCCTCAGGTCATGCTGCTGGTAAACCAGACTGATACAGCCTCTCCCTTGACAAAACACTTCTACCACCTGCATCTGGTGGTGTGGGTGAGATTTGTGACCCTGTGTGACAGCAGCCATACTGAATATGAGGGATGAGAGAGGGGACTGGATAGTTCTTCCTTTAGGTAGCCTTAGAGAGCCTTTTCTGCCCCAGCAATGATGCCCTTGGAGCTGGCAGCACAGATGCAGGGAAGGGACAGCCCTGCAAGAAAGGGTACTGTAATTCCAGAAGCAGTCTCCAGCACTCCTACCACTTAACCATACCTCTGCCTTAGCTGGTGCCAGGGGACAGGAACATTCTGCTGGAGGCATCTAGCCTCAGAGGCCTGTTTGTTTACAAATAGGGAGAACAAAGTGCAGAGAAACTGTGGCTTGCTTCAAGGATTTTTGAAATTTCTAGTCCAGTAAAGTGATTTTCTGAGCTTTGATCCCAAAGCCATTCTTCTCCTGTCAGATTGAGTTTAAACAATCCTTTCTGTTGGTTGTCCCACTAGGAATTCTCCAGTCTCCTTGCACACCCACTTGCAGAAGCAGCAGCATGAGATGGCATCACTGCGGGCACCTCTCCCAGTGGATTGGTTTCCTTTTTAGAAGAGCTGCTCATGTTAGTTTTGGCTTTAGTTATTTTCCATAAGATCGAGAAATTATTGCAATGAAAGCTGCCAGCTCTTCAAATGAATTTCAGTGCTGGGATCAGAGAAACCAGGAGGAGGAGTCTGTGCAATTGCAAGAAATAAATCAAGGCAAAAATTTGAAGCAAAAGTCTTTTTGCTGAGTTGCATAGTGTGTGTTGGCTTCAGTGTTTGGCTGTCCTCCAGGGCACAAAAATTCTGTGCTAAGCTGCAAAAAGCTGTTTAAGAAGCTGATCAACCTCCAGTTATGTCTTTATACCACAAAAGAGGTTGTCTTTCTCTAGAAGAGCTTGGTTTGGGCCCAGCAAAAGCAGCACAAGAGATTTCACACTGTTCCTTAGAGCACAATGTATTTTCTAACAGGCACTGAGCCCCTGGAGCTCAGGGTGAGTTTGGGTGGTACAGTACCCACACAACATTGCCCTGCCTTGCCCAGCTCCAGGACTTACCGCGTGGTCAAAAGCGACAGCATTAATGACCATGAATTTTTCCAGGTGGTATTTGTACGGCGTGTAGTTCCCATGCCAGGCTACAACATTGAAGGGGGAGAAATCCTACCAAAGCAATGAGACAGAGGGTTACCACACACAACCTTCCAACTTGCCGCACCTATGCAGAGCACTGCTCCTTCTCAAATTAAAAAATAAGTTTAGTGCTAGTGAGAGTACACCAGCAGCCTGAAGCACAAAGCCCTTTAGGCACAGCCTGACATTGCAAGGACGTGGTTTTCCTCACCTTTCTGCTTGCTGAGCCTCAGCACCCCCCCTGGGCTTTGGTCTCTAAGGGCTTTTGAGTGCCCAGGCAGTATTTGAACAAGACCAGCTGCAGCACTGGCTCTCTCGTAAGGAAACACTGGCTTTTCACAGCAGCCCCAGCTCCCCCTTTCTACTCTGTCATTATGAATGTATGGAAACAGTGAGGCAAAGACCATCATCAAGACTTTGGGTAGCCATGTCTTCACCTGGAGCCTCAGCTGGGAAAGTGAACGACCCAGAAAAGCAAGGCTCCTGCTCCACTTAACCCATCAGGACTTCCTGAAACTGGTATGCCACTGCTGAGTTGTGTATCCCAAGGCATGCACTGACAGTTGCTGTGATTCAGTGTTACCTGTTCTCCCGGGGCATCCTCACCTGCTGGGCTGCAAACAGCTTGCCCTGGTACTTGCTGATCACCGTGTAGCCCCCCGGCACTTGTCGGTCCTCATACCAGGCAACGGGTACCAAGAAGTCACGTGGGTTGGCCAGACCGTTGGCGCCTGTGGAAGAAAGAGACATGCCAGAGCTCTTTGGCAAGCTGCAAGAAACAGGAGAGGCTGGCAAAATTTCCTGGCTTTGTGGGTACCCTTCTGCATTTTGAATTATTTTATTGCTTCTTGGCCCACCACGAAAGGCTGAAACAGTCATGTACTTCTCGTGCTCCTCTGAGCAGGTAATTGTAATATATCCTTGCATTTAAGTCCATGCTCCCCATATGTGACCAAGACAGGTCTCCCCCAGTTCCATTCTGGAGGAGGTTAGTATGTCATCCCCAATTAAACTCATGTGACACTAAGAATTAAGCAAAAAACAGAGGGTGATTCGCTCTCTGTTCCTGGGCATCTTGTTGGTTGGACACTTAGCCATGCAGAAATTATGAGGCATGTCATGAGGTGGCCAAATATGTTTCTATACCTTTGCAAAAAGACTAATAAAATAAGGGCTAGTGATACCTACAAACTCTGGGTATACTGCAGGGTTGGTTACTGTGAGGAGTCCATTTTCAAATTGTAAGCACCATATGGGTGCTGAAGCATTCTTCTTCCTCTTCTCTTTAGTATTATTGTTACAAAGTGGTTCTGAATTTCTTGGATAAAAATGCAGACATTACTACCTGCTGCTAAGGCTTAACAGTCAGTGCTTTTCTCCAGCTGTCATTTTTTTTTCAAATGAAAAGTGAAGTTACAATAGAATAAGACTGAAATACAAAGGATCTTGGTCTCTGGGGGGAAGGCAGGTAGGTGGTGAGAAGAGGAGCTCTTATAATTACCACCTCCTGAAAAGGTTTACAGGCAAGAGCATTCATTTTCTTTTCTCCACAAAGTAAGCCTCATAATAGATTCCTACCTTCTGGAGACCAAAAAAACCCCGAAGTCCAGCATCTGAAAACCTAGCTAATGGGAAAACTTGTTACAAAGAGTTTGGGGCAACAATCCCAATAACCAAGTGGAGCAGGCACAGATCACAAGAAGTAGGTGAAGGCAGGTAGTCTCAGCTGGCTGAAAGGAAAGCCACTGAAAAATCACTCTAGGCTCAATGTGGAAAGATGTGCCCAGCACAGCACACAGAAGAGATGCTCACTTGGGGTCCCATTAAGTGGCTACAGACTGGGCTGGTTCCCCACAGCAAGACTGACTGGCTTCAGTTTCACTGTGGCCACAAGATGTTTGCAACAGCCCTTTGAATGCAGATAGGACATGTCAAGCTTATTACTGATTTATAATACTCTTCTGCTGACCACTTGCTCAATATAGAAAGCTATTATCATTAATGAGCAGACTAGCAGCCAAATCCCTCTCTGTGCTCTTAAATCATACACAAACAACCCAAGGTGCTGCACCATCAGAGGGAGGAATAAGTTGATGTACTCATTCACCACACAGGATGTGAAGAAGGGAGCAAGCTGGCCAAGGATCCGAGCCATGGGTGTGGAATTAGCCAGGCTGAGTCCAGTTATGTAGTAGGGACTCACCTTCTCTCCACCATCCTAGGAGCCCCACTTGCCATACTCAGGGAACCTTTCTGACAACCAGAATACTCACCTAGCACATCTGCCACATGAACAGACCTTCCCAACTCCTCTGGGGAGTCAGTTCTTGTAGAAGTGGCTTCTACAAGTTAATGTGGAGGGGGGGGGGCACCTGGTGGTGATCTCCTAATCAGTTCCCACCCAAGGCTGGCCAGACCTCGGGTGAAAAGCAGTCAGGAGGGTCTTGGTTGGTTGTGGACATCATCCATATGCCAACCCTCTTTCAGGGCTGGGAGTTTAAATCCCAGCACTTCAAATACGAATTTCTTTTGGTAGGAACAGATTCAGAGTCAGCAGATGTGGATTCCCAGATGAGAATGGAAAAGAGAAAATGGAAAAGGGGGTGGGAGGGAACTGGTCCCTTCAGTCCCAGGTGAAAATCAGGATGAATGGCCTTTCATATTTTTTTTGGGTGGATGCTTGCACTGCTGGGGAATAACAGCACTGGGATGGAAAGTGTTTCTGGGAAGAAGCACGTGCATGGGAGAATATAATACACAGAAACAAAAGGTTGGATTTGCTCTTGTACTTCCTGGTTGCCTCTATAAAGTTCACTGTAGGTCTGATGGGAGATTGTTACCGATGGGTCCTAAGTCAGGCAGCTCAAAGTGTGCCCCATACACCTCCAGGATGTAGCCTCTGGTCTCTCCAAACACCTCCACACTGAAACGCATTCCTTGCTGGAAAACAAAGGAAGACACTAGAATCCTCCCAGGGCTTCCTAACAAAGCACAAATGGCTGAATACAGGAGCTGGCATCCAACGCTGGGCTCTGAGCCACAGACAAGCTGCAGTCAGCCCTTACCTGAATGACACAGATTTCGTTGGGCTCCACAAGCATCTTCCCAAACTCAGTTGTGATGAGGAGCTTCCCTTGCTGAGGCACTGTGGAAACAAAACACAAGCAGAGGAGCTGAAGCAACATAGTGAGTTCCACCTTCTCCAACCCCCTAGAGCACCCAGGCTCCAAGGAAGAGCAATGGACCCTTTTTGACCTAGTTTCACAGCAGGACCAGGCTCCCTCTCCCATGCAGAGCTTTGCAGCAGAGATGGTCCCATTGGAGGGAGAGCTTCCAGACCAGCCCCATAGCCCTGACATCACAGCAGGTACCTGCATGAGGCTAGGTCATCCATCACCTCGTGGTCCCTTGACACAGGGTTTCTGCCATAATCCAAATAAATGGGACTTGCTATATTTGGAGCCATGCCTGTCTGTCTCATGATCTTCCCATAAAATGGTGCAGGTAGCCATCCTTGTCATGACTGTGTCAGTGTGAAATACCTGGGAATAACTAATTCTCCCTTCTTCCTGAGGGCTGAAGCAATGGTTCGCTGACATCCACATTATTTTCTGTGACAGTCCTGGTGCAGGAGAGCTCACATTTGGACTTGAAGAACTAGCAGATTTACAAAACCTGCTCTGGCACTTTTACTTCACGGTAGTGAGGGAGGTGAGCAAGGGAAATTTAATAGCTATTTGATGGGAGAAATGTTTCATTGATGACCTGAAGGCACTTCTGTCCCTTGGTCAAGAAAGATACAAGCAAACATCAAACTTCTGATACCACTCAGAATATTTTTCAGCAAGTACGCTCTTAATGTGCCAACCTCAACACGTCATGGCAGTCTGGTTGCCTGAGGCTGGCGGAGTGTGGGAGCTAAGCTGCCGTGCCAGATACTCTTGGACTGAAGCAATGAAGGAATACAGCTGTAAGCTGTTCAGAAATCCTGAGGTTAATGTTCTCCAGAAATCCTTTGCCTGTAGTGTGCCTAATGCCAGTCTAGGCAGCACTGGGAAATGATCCCTGAGCACCATGCCAAGGAAGCTGGGTCACTGCTCAAAACCAAATTTGAGTTCTGCACAGGAGTGGTACAGCCCAACCAACAGCCCATCTGGTGCCAAACCACCATGTCTGGGTGGCATGAGGGTGAAGCCAACCCGCTCCTCCAAATCGTGGCTGTAGAGCCAAAGGCTCTGGAAGAACAAAGAGGCAGGCAGTAGTCAACTCAGGTAGGACCCCCTGAGGGAAAGGAAAATCCAAAGCATCAACTCACCAATCAGGAAGTCACCATCCGAGTTATAAAGGCATCTAAATTAAGAAAGAGAACAGGAGGGTCGAGGAGTTGCAAGCCCCAGGCGCTTGCACACCTCACGGCCAAAGCTCCCAGCCCGGGAGTTTCGGGCCGCCGCAAG
>NW_008583687.1:0-2753 GCF_000691845.1 Merops nubicus | reverse complement strand
GAGGCTGCCTGCCTGCTGGGCCCCGAGGAGCAGCTCCGGCGGCCCGGAGCTGCCCGAGCCGTCACTGACCTGTCGAGCATGGAGGTGTTGCAGAGGAAAACGTGGACGGCGATGCCGTTGCGTCCCCTGGGCTCCCCGGCGCCGCACAGGGTGTGCAGTCCCTGCGGGCAGACCCCGGGCAGCGGGGGTGAGCTGCAGGCAACCAGGCAGGGCTCAGCCCCCTTCCTCCCCTTCCCACTCACCCGCTTACTTGGGGCTCGCCCCCTCCCCCCGGACTGCTACCACCAGCCTTTCCATCTATGGCCTTTTGCCCAACAGTTTCTTTAATAGATGAAGAGTTTCTTAAAAAGCCATGTAAGCTGGTGTTGTCCAGCCAAAGGACTGGGGACAACTGGGCTTTGGGACTTTTTAAATGTTCCTTGAAAGACAATGAAGAAAATTAAATCCACTGGTTGAAATCTGGGATCCTCTCCCCTCCCACAGCACTCTGCAAGCACAGCAGTGACAAAACCACTGCTGTTTGCTCAATGTTGAGCATCTCGTGTGCCCTGCTAACCCCCAAGGGGGGAGCAGGGATGGAGGATGCTTGGATGCCCTGGTCCCCCAACTTACGCTCACAAAGTCCAGTTTATTCTGAGGGGCTTTTGGGATCTCAAAAGGTTTCCATCGCAGCTAAATTGTGACAAACAAAAAAGAAGAAAGCAATAGCAGTGGTTATAAGGCAAATGGTGGCATTTCAAAAGAAAGAAGATCCCCGTCCCCATCTGCTACCCTGCCCTCTGCTAACTGAGGTACTTTTCTCTTCCCTCTTTGCCTTGCTTAGTTTGGTTTACAGGATTCTTTTGAATGATGGATTTTTTTTTTCCCTTTTTAATCATAACTTTGTAAAATAATTGGCAGGCCCTTGAAGTGCCAAGGCTGTTTTTTTTTTTTTTTAAATCCTATTTAAGAGCTGTCTCTTCCTCTATTACTAAAAACACTGTTGAAAGCACAGAAATTCAGATGAGCTGGCTTTCCACAGCCAAATTGTCACAGTCCTGTGCTCCCCTGCGCACTGGATGATTCACTCCCTCCATGACCCAAGCATAACACTCCTGTTTATTCCACCTCATTTTCCCCACATCCAAAGCAAAAATATCTCTACCTGCATGAGTGGGAGCTGTGAGCAGCACTAATTACTTCTTGCAAAGCCTGTCAAGATCCTCGGGCAGAAAGTATCAGAGGAGTGTGAAGTATTTATTACATCTAGAATCATATCAAGGGTCTTTGCAGCTCTTCGGAACAAGGTGCCGTGGCCAAGAAGGGTTCAGTACAGATCAACCCAAGCACCTAAAATTAGAAGGATGTTGGCATGGCCAGCTGCTACATACATCCCCTGCACTGATATGCTTGACCCCTGATGAAAGTGTCTGTGACTCTGGACATCCATGAGAACATTTTGTTGCTTTTAGCTACCTGACCTGGCTGTTCTTGACATGCTTTTAGGCTGATGCTCTGAGGAAAAAACAAGTTTACGGAACTCTGTGTCTGTGCCTGCTGCTCCCCAAAATTCTGAACTGTGTGAAATTTCAGCTAAATTCCAAAGGAATACAAAGCTATTAAATTCCCTCAAGCCTCATGGAAGTTTTCCAAACCCAGATAAAAATGTAGGTGACTTGCTAATCTCTCCTGGAGAGCCAGCCTCAGGAGGAAACAGGCAGCTGTGCCCAGCGGGTGCATCTGCCAGTAAAGCTGAGCAAAGCAGGGGCTCATCACTAATTAATCAACAGCACCCCAGGTCTGGCCTCGCAGCTGAGCCCTCTCCACTCTGTGCTCCAAAGCCATCTGCTTCCCAAGGGTGTCCCACCACCATAGCCTTGCAGCATCCCTGTGTCTCCTGGGTAGGATCCATCCCTTGTCCCTTCCTCCTCCCATCCTATTCACTGCTGTGCAGAGACACGTTTTCCTGCCCAGGAGACCTGGGTGGCTCCATGCTAGTGCCCGCTCAGAGTCACAGTGCTAGGGTGCTGGGTGGAGGGCTGCTGGAGAAGCTGCATATTCTGGATGGAGACACCAAACACACCAGCAGATCGGATGTGACCTTCTGTGACACCTCACAGATAAGCCAGTAAAATAATGCTGAACCTCAGGTTTTGCTTTCAGGCTTCTTTAAAGAATGTTTTCCTTTGGTTTCCAAGACAGTACATGAACCAGAACTAAAGCAAAGCATGGTCAGAAGGTGCTTGAGAGCACGCTCCCACCCGAAGCAGTGGGACTTTCCCCAGCTCCCTTTCGTTTCATGATGGCCTTCAGATGTGAAGTGCCATCTCAATGTGAACTGTTGCTCTAATGATTATTTTAAGCCTTCAAGATTGGGAATTGGGACCCAGTTGACAGAAACCACCGGGAAATATTGCCAGAAAGAACACATGGAGGGATAAAGAGAGAAGACCTGGAGATCAGAGGGGATAGAGAGAGAGGAAGGGAGGGAGAACAGGCAAAAGAAGAGAAATAAATGTCAGGTATGAAGATAGTTTAAAGGGAAGCAAATTTTCTACAGATGAAGTAGTAAGCATAGTGCAGTTCCTGCAAACAGCTTCATTTTCACTTTGCCCAGCACATCTCTGCTACATCTGGGTTTCACTGATGCAAGAAGAGAAGAACGAGCACCCTAAGTCAGAAGAGAAGTCCAAGCCAGCCAGCAGCGTCCAGCACCAGGTGTTTAAAATGGGCAAGCTCCTGGTGTTGGTTCCCTGCTGTAGGACTGTAAGAGT
>NW_008583686.1:181811-189812 GCF_000691845.1 Merops nubicus | reverse complement strand
ACGTTAGCCAAGCCAGCAGAAAGAAGCTCTCTTCCATGATACATTATGGAGTTAAAGGAGTGCCGAAGCAGCTGGTACTGCTTGTTATGCACAGCTCTGATTAGACTGGTGGTTCTCTGCCCAAGAGTCATACTAATTGTCAGGACTGAAATGTGGAAGGGAACGTTGTCCTGGCCTGAACAGTGGAAAGAGCTTGTATCAGGGCATGGAGCAGGAGGAGTCCCGCCTGGTTCCTGCCTGCTCCAGTGGGTTTTTGGCTGAGGAATGGCAGGCTGCACGCCCGGCAATCTCCCTGCAGAGCAAGCCAGTGTTTACTGATTGCAGCAACAATCTTCTGTAAACAGTCATAAGGGGTTGCCCTGGTTTAACAATGCTAATGTTACTAATTCAAACCCTGCAAGCTTCTGAGTGGCAGGAGTTATTTTCCATAGGCGAGGAAAGCACAGAGCGTTGCAGTCAGGTTCAGTGGGAGGTTTGTAACAAAGCAGGTAATAAAGTCCAGCGCTCCCTCTCTCACTTGCCACAGACCAGCCCTACTGCTGTTTACTAATGCTAAAAATAATCATGTATAAAAGCTTTAATGCCACTGGTGATGAAAATGGGCCTAGTGGGAGACAACTAAATTAACCTGATGAATTCCTTTCTGATCATGTGTTTCTGTGGTATCCACTGCCCAGTGAGCTTGAAAAAAAGTATGTTTATTTGAATGCTGGCGACGAAAGAGGCCTAAACTAAGAGTTTTTACATTCCCCACAGAGAAGAACAAATCTAACTTTTGCAGCCTCTCATTTCAGTGTTAGCATGTAGGAAAACGGATATGGTGTCTGTAGCTACTAAGGTTTGACATAACATGTAAGGGCTGGATCTATCCGCTGTACTTTGTTCATGGTCCAGCCAAAACTGCTTGTTCAATTCCTAGCTTTGGCTAGTTGTTCTCCCTCCTTCTCTCAGACTCCTTTTACCAGATGAGAGACGTTGTTACTGTTAGTATTCTTACAGGAATCAATACCACAAGCTCAAGGGTTTGTGTCACTGTTGGAAGGCTGGTGGATTTTTGTATTGAACTTGGCGTCCATCAGCTCCAGAAAAGTCATAGAACGCAGCAAATCCTTGAAAGAACACCTTCATTTGAAATGCTCAACATTGATGGCAATGTACCAAGTCCAGTGAGGAATAAATGTCCAAGGGAAGTTACGTCACTTGAGGGTTTTCTACCCTTCTGTGCTCTCTCTGCTGTTGGTTATTATTATGTCAGAGCAGGAATGGGGTAATGATTTTAAACTGAAAGAGGGTAGATTCAGACCAGATATAAAGAGAAAATTTTTTACAATGAGGGTGGTGAAACACTGGAACAGGTTGCCCAGATTGGTGGTAGATGCGTTTTGGGCAACCGTTCCATTCACTAGGAGACTATGTTGAAGTATTTGAAACAGCAGGAGTGTTGTAAACATTTATGAATGAAGTGTTTTTCAGGAAGAGGTGTTGAGGAAGCGGCATGTAGCTTGTGGAAAGAACCAGGAAACTGTTTTAACATATGAGTATGAAAGACTTATTTAATAAAGGTTTAAGCATGCTTGAACTCTGGCTCTCTGCAGGCTAGTCAGCAGCTATACAGAGAGCTTATAGGATGATGGTAAGCTTCTCCACTTTCCACATGAAAGGCCTGGGTCTGCTTTCTCTAATATAAACAGACAGAATAAAAGCAGCTGGTCTCATTAAGACAGCCCTCTCCTATGCATTAGTCACTTTAGTCTGAGGATTAGTAAAACCAAAACCACATAAAATAGTTAATGATGTAGTATAATGCGCCATGGGAAGACATTGAGGTAGAAACTGGTAGGTGAGGTTTATGAATAGAATAGAATAGAGAGTAGAATAGAGTAGAATAAGATGCAGCATTTCTGCAGCTCTTGCACAGGACTAGAGAGCTCTTAACATCACAAATGTCCAGTCCTATATTTAAAAATGTAAAGCTACACACCATTCTGAAAAACATGGAGTAAGACAGTCTCTGCCATAAAAAAGGCTCCAAAAGACAAACTGATACAGAGCAGATACAGCCCTTCTAAATGAAGTTGTTTGCAAGAAGATATTTGGAGGAAGGAGTAACTGACTGGTGGGAAAGAATGAGGGAGCTGTTTTACACATAACAATGTGAGAGTCTTTAGCCATCCTTTTGTCTAAAATCAAATTCCTGTGTCACCTGGGCTTGCTCCCATTCCTCAGGTCCATTCAGATAGCTTTGACTCTTGATGCTGCTGAAAGAAGTCAATTTAGCAGTAAAGAACAGCCAGAGAGCTCCCTGCCAGCCACAACCCTTTGTTCCCTGACTCAGTCCTCAGGTCACAGCACAGGTAAGGAAAGAGCATGACCTGTCTCCAGCTCTATATTCCATTGTGGATCTGTCTATGAAGTGGCATTCCCCAAGGCTGCTGCCTCTTTTATGTATCCAGAATGCTGTAACACAGCTAAGAAAGACTAGAGAATGTGTCTTAAAGATCAAGAAGGTGACAAAAGCCTTAAACTGTGGCCTTAACCTTTCTCATATTATTCCTCTGACATTTTGGGAATTTACCCTGTCTGCACATTTGCTGCATTTAGGGACTTCATTTCCTGTCTTGGAGAAAAAAGGCCCAAAAGCCACAAGCATTTCATGGGAGGAATGAAGAAAAGAGGGGCTGATTATTTTTTCAGAAAAAAATAATAAATGGCCATCCTTGAATTACCGTAAAAATTAGTCATAAGGCAGGAGACAGCCAAAGTCCTTCGCCATGAGCATTCTTACACCCTTTGTCAACACCAACAATAACAGAGCCTGAGCCATGCTGGAAGCTGTTGAAAACCTGACTTGATAGCCAGTCATTTGGGTGACATGCGGATGGCCTGCAGCTCAGAGTTTATGGATTAGTGTTCATGGTAAATGATGTCAAAAGCCTTCTGGCACATTCACAGATTTTGGCACTATTAAGTGTATTGCTGTCAGCTCACTGGAGTGCTGGTGCTGGGCCTAACACAGACTGTGCAGTCACCCCGTGCTCCAATTCTGAGACTGGGAGAGTCTCTCAGATCATCAGAGACTTCAGCTGGGGAGAGAGGAGGAAGAGTTTATGGTCTGAATGATAATTCTCCCTTCACTGAAGAAGGAGGAAAATAAGCCAGTCTGCTGAGTAGCAGCACACTGCAGGAAGGGCTGGGCATAGCAATAACTTCTATGCTGTTAGTGGCACTGCTGCCATACAGTGGGCATACACACAGCAGAGGGTAATCACATCTCCATTGTTGTAAAGATTCAACATCCCACCCAGAAAAGCTTGTCTGGACACTGGCAGGGCACTGAAATAAGACCTGGATGTTAGCTGCTATTGAGGAGTCAATGGGGGGAGCTCAAGACTCACCAGGAATCATTTCTCTTCAAGATCTTGAATAGTGAGAAGCCATTGTGCTGCTTTTTTAAAAGGCGTCAGAAACAAGGCAGTTAAAAAGAAATAATCAAAGTGAAACAGTTAGGACCTGCATCTGTTAATGATGTACACACACATTTTTTTCTATGCAAAACTCATGCTTGTGAAGTTGTAAAAGACAGACTGGGTGCTCAGAGTTCGCTTTCCTGGGTTTGCAAACCATCTGCTCGGCTGTGCCTGCAAAGGGGAGAGGGCTGTATATCTGCTTCTCTGCCGATGGGGTGCTGGCCGTCCCCCATTTCAAAATACGGCCCTGGGAGTCTGCTGAATGTCTCTCATCTAATCTCACCCACCTATCACGCTTCCAGCCTAAAATGTATGGTTAGTGTCCCTTGAATAGTGTTTAACTTTGATTAATATCGTTATTATAAAGTGCTAAGGTGAGCATGAGGCTTTCTAAATGCATCGTAATTAGATTGCCAGCACTTGGACTCGGGGAACGTCTCCTCCCATAGGTGTAGGGCACAAGGTTTGCTGATGATGTTGTATGTGTTTTACAATAAACAGTAGTATAGAGAGTGCCAGGTCTTCTTCCTCGGGTGGCTGCAGTGAGAGGGAAAGCAATGAGGCTGTCAGGCTCCAAGGATTCGTGCAGATCAGGTCTCCCTTTCCCCAGATGAAGCTTTAATGAAGTCAGAGAGACTCAGGCTGGATCTAAACCTGCAGAATAATGGCCTCCACAGTTCAATTGTGTTAAGTGCTGCAAGCCAGAAGCTTTTCTAGAGCTGACAGAAAGTGCTGGTGCTCAGCTTCTTTACAGGATGAGCCCTTTATTTGTCTGCTTTAATGAACAGCATGGTGTCCGTCTCCTGTGCACTGAGGTCACCTTTCCATGCTAAGTTTCTTACGAAGGCTTTTTAAAAGAAAAAGGGAAAGAAAAGAAATGTAGAAATAAGGGATAAAAAAGTCTTTAATCTTTTAGAAATACGGGAACTTGGCTGTATTTCTAAGCAAAACTAGTTCCTTTAAGTCATCATATGCTGCACATTTCCCAGGAGAGTATTTTAATGAAGGATGGTTGGTTTTTTTGAATCCTAGTCAGCTTTAGCAAGACAACTCTTTTGCACTTGGAGTGCAGGGTTCTTGGCCTGGGGTCTACTCCCCTCTGCATTCCTCACTTCCAGTGAAATTCCTAGTGTCTTGATCTGTCCACTCTGACTGTGCTCTTCTCCACTTGAGTGAGACGCAGTCAGAAGTATCACAGGTTAGTATTTCAGAACAGAGAATATTCAAATGTTTCCTACAGTTTCTTTAGCTAGACCAATTTATTTTATCCTGCAGCTGCACAGGAATGCTCAGCAGGGAGGTCAGATAATAAATTCAAAAGCATAGATTTCTACATTGCCTTTTGTCATAGATTTATTATCAAGCATGTCTCTTAAAGTCTATTTACATGATTTTTCCTCTAGGTAATTAAATACTGTGCTGAAGAGAACAGGGATTCTCCCAGTTTTTCACTCTCAGGGTAGCTGTATCAGAGAGAGATCTTTCTGTGCATCCAGATTCCCACCCAGTTGGTAGTGGCCCTCTCAGTTTTTTCTTCCATTCTGCAGACAAGCAGGCTGGTCATCCTTCAATACTTGGAGTTGAGAACTCTGCCTTTGTGCCTCGTGGTTCACACATACTGTGCTCTCTGCTGATCAGGATAGTGTTGCTATCTGCATGTGTCAAAAGAAACCATCCTTTTAGGATTTTCATTGCTTCACTGGAAGGAGTTGATTCTTAATAGTGGCTGGTGCTGACAAGGACAATCTGTTGGCTGAGTTTCTGGATCCATTCAAGGTTTCTCATCTGCTAACTAGGGTGGTTCCTTCAGTAGAAACAGGCCCGCCCAAGAGGCTCTTAATACTTCCTGCTCCTGGGTGGTGATCTCAAGGAACAATCTTTCTTGTGGTTATTTGGTGCTTCCAGGCTTGGCTGGGACCCAGGGAGATGCAGGAAGCACAAGAGAAGGTATTGTGGAAAGGAGAAGACGTAACAGACCTGCATTTTCTAAAGGTTTAGAGAAGGATGAATCTCAAATTTCAGGAAGGGATCAAATAAACCCATATTTGTGTGGGAATAGATTTCAGGGCCTTGCTTGATAACAGCATAACCCAGCCACAAACCTGTACTGTTGTCAAATCCCAGTGCTTGAGGCAAGGCCTTCGATTTTTTTGTGTTTTGCTTAAAACAGTGATGGGGAGAGAAACTCCACCTCTTTTTAAGCTTCTGTTGCAAACAATGGCTTGGAAAGGTGAGTCTGGCAATCTCAAATATCAGGCCAACTGTGCAAAGAACTAAACATTTCTTAATGGCACAGCTATAGAGCCAATTGATTTTTGTGTGCTTTGATGGCAAGACTCAACAATCGGCTCTTTAGGGGACTGTCATCTGAGTGACCCTTGATTCGGTTTGCGGATGGTCCCTGTTGTTCTAGCAGGTCAACCCAGAAAACAAAATGAAACATTCCCAAATGCTGGTATTTAATTTGGTCCAAACATAGTCTTTTGGAGGGTCTGAAATGTTTTTGTTCTTCAGACACAGCGTCAGCAGGGTGCTGCATTAAAATCCTAATGCCTGTGCACTCCCTGGAGTCCTGGTGTTCAGCGGTACCTTACATTGCCAGGACAATATGCACAGGACGTCTAGCTAATTTTAAATTATTGACTTTATCAGTGGTGAATCTGTGAAAGAAAGCCTTAGTACTGTTCAGTGAAGGCCTAAAATCCAAATCAAAGCAAATGCATTTATTGATTTTAATTAACTGCGCCCAAAGTGATAGTAGCTCGGAGTACAAATTGCCGAAGCGCCGTCATTGGCTCTGAGGTTTCCCAAGGCTGCCTTGTGTTTATCCTTCTCTTCTGCAGTAATCCACAAAGATCCCAATCCCCTGGAATGTCAACAGCCTAGCACTGCTATCAAAATCAAGAGAACAGGGTGACGGAAGTGACTTCTTCCCAGCCCGTCCTTCTCTCCTGCGGTGGTGCTGCTTGCAGCCAGCTCCCACTGGTGCAGATTGCCCGGCGCCAGGGCCATGCAGATAGCGTGGTCCTTGGTCTCACCAGCCTTGCATGTCCTTGGTTTTGTTCACATAGTTCTTGTAACCTTTTTGTCACAGGGAGATGTGGTGGATGGGGCTGAGGGTGGTGGGAGGGATGAAGCAATGAGACTATGGCAACTAGTTATTTAACTTAAGTGATTTGTTTTGGAGCTCTGCTTGGGAGAGGAGGGACAGACAGGTTAAGGCATGGAGTTGCTAGCACTTCTGCCCTCCCTAGTTTTTTTTTTTCTATTGCTTTTGCTCTCCTTCACATGGAATCCATTTTGTTATTTTGACTTTTCTCGGGCTAAAGTGTCTTATGTAGTACCTTGGATGTTACTGAGTCATTGATAAGTACTAACAAACCATCTGCTTATCTCAATTTGAGCCAGAGGATAGGCTGCAAAGCACGGCAGGGTTGTTTTTTTCTCCTTTTAATATGTCAGAGAAAAAGGCAGCAGAGGGCACTGTGTTGTTAGGTTTCAGGGGAGCATTCACTGAATTGCCCTGGGTGGCCAGGAGTAGCCTTCTGAACACCTGTACAACTAAATACAGAATATTAAAAGCACTTCCTCTGAACATGAGGGGTTTAAGGTTTAGAAAGCAGTCTTTTTTATGCTGTAAGGACTTGGCTGTTTTAATTTTCAGAGTACCTGGGAAGTGCTAGCATCAGGATCTTTTTCTATTATGCACAGGATCTGAAGGACAGCCTTATTAAAGGAGCAGCATAGAACACAGATGACATTGAGTAGGCAGGCTACCTATAATAATGTCATGTTTTGTCATTTATAACAGATAGTTCTTCCAAACCTTTGGGATTCCCACAGCACTTGGCAAATTAAATATTTGAACGTTGCTAAAGGGGAGCTTGTTGAAGCAGGCTGGGCAGTTGTGCAGTGGGATGTGGATGCCATTGCAGGAAGAGGTGGAGTGCTGAAATTTTGAGGAAAGGCCCCATTCACACAAAGCGTGTCATGGGATATTTTAAATTATCTCTTCAATAAATATGGCATTGTTTAAGGCATGATTGGAGAGAACTGGATACAGTAAGTAACAGGCCGTGTTTTCACAACACTGATCCTGCTGCTTGGCTTATCACACAGCAAGCTGTGTGCAACCCCCTTTACCTTCAACTGACAGGATCTGACATCTGGAAACAAAGTCCATGGTTTTAAGAGGCCCCATTTGTTTAGACTGGAGCCTGGCATTGCAAAACCATCTCCCTATGCCAGACTTTGCTGTTAAAATAATGTTGAAAATAATGTTAATTAATTCTAGATGTATCAAGTCAGTGATAAAAGTTTCTCTGGTGGACAGGGATTTTGTTGGGTTAAATACTGTACTTCCCTGAGCCTCCTCTGGAGCAGGGTTTTGGTTTCACAGACTATACCCATGCACAGTGGAGCATAAACCCACATGTTGTGAAGTCAACTAGGTTGTTCTGCTTGAAGTTAAGGTTATAATTTATAGGAATAGGTTATAATAGGTTATAATTTATTTAATCCAAAAAGCTGGGTT
>NW_008583686.1:177179-181780 GCF_000691845.1 Merops nubicus | reverse complement strand
AAGAGACCCAGGGAGGAGGATGGAGTGCTCTGACACCATCCTGTCAAGGACTGCCAGTATGTCAGGACATGCTAAAGGTGTGGAGCAGTGGAAAATGCATCTTGCTCTTATGGGAGCAATGAGTTCAGTCTGTCTTGTGCTGAGTCAAAATCAAGATGTAAGTACTTTCAGTGTAAGTTCATGACCTTTCCTATGGGTTATTAAGGGAAATGGGAAGTGGAGAAGCAGCTATAAAAATGAACAACATTAAAATCTCCAAAAATTAGAAGAGGAATAAAAGGAATGAGTGGAAAGCCTTCCTGTCTCTCTCTCACATAAATGATGTTCTTATCCTGGTAATGGTGACAGGAGGTGGTCAGATGGCATTATTTAGCTGAATGGCCTCCGTCTCCGTGTGTGCTCAGATAAAGTTCAAAATGACCTTTAAAAAAATCCATTTTTAAAGATTCTTTTTACTTCAGAAAGGTCCAACTTTAGTAGCTTGAATTTAATTTTATTCTTGAGGGAACTGGCTGTGAGGAGGGAAAGCGGCGCTAGAGATGCTCACAGTAAACTAATAGCAGGTAAAATGTCATTTAAAAAAAGTGAGTGGAAAGCATGTGTCATTGCAAAGAGGAAATTAATGAATTCTCTTCCCCTGATTCCTCTTCTCAGCTTTGATTTCTGATATCTTTTCTTCTGACTGCCACTGCCAACTGCCTCTGCTCTTGTTAACACAAACTTGGTAGCTGGCTCCTTGGCTAGACTGAACTCAGGGTCACCCGGGCACTGCAGTGCTCAGCTGCACACACACACAGACATAGTCATGGGAGCACATGTGGCTCCAGCTCTGGAAGCACACTGCTCACCAGACAGTCCCCACTGCTCTGTGGTAGCAGAGACTGTGTTTTTTTTCCCCTGTAGATCTCCAAAACTGACTACAAGCACTTCACAGCTGTACCCCGTGAGGAACAACACTGACATCTAAACACCAGCAGACATGTTGTGCAAGGCCAGGGACTTCATTGCTGCTTGAGAAGCAGTAGGTATTCTCCTTAGTTCCCACATTAACAAAATTGGTTAATAGTGATGCAGGACCAAGGCCTACATCCCCCAAGTTGGTCTTTGCTTTCATAGATATTTGATTTTGAGCTCCTTTAAATGTTTGATGCTGTTATGGGGAGCACAGAAAATAGTTGTGCCAGTTTGCCCCAGAAGGAATTACAAAGTGCACCACCGCAGCAGCTGGTAAGCAACCAAAGGAGTGGGCAAATGTCTGTTGCAACCAGCAGAAGAAAAAGGCCATCTAAGTCTTTGGGGTGAGCAAAAAAATCCTTGGACTCATCAATACTGTGCATAAAAAAATATCCTTTTTTTCATCTCATACTTCCTCTTGCTACCTGGAGGATCCTGACTGGATGCTGTGAACAGCTCAACGCTTTCATTCTCTGAATTTGAGATTTCTCATAAAACAAACCCACTGGATGGTATTGTGTCAAGCCTCCTTTCCCCATAGGATATGGACCTCCTGGTCTGAGCGTTTCTAATGTCCACCACAGACTGGTTGCAGAGCTTCCCAGGACACTTTTATTTTCTTGCAGTTGAAGTATCCAGCTGCCTGTTGAAGTGAAACTGGAATTAGCTGGGCTGGCAGCAGTGGTTTGGTTTGTCCTTTGGTTAAGCTGCTGACAAGCTAATTTGCACTGCTTCATTTTCCCTGGAGATTCCAGCCTTCCACTGGGCTTGTTGGGAAGAATAAAAGAGATTGGACTGGAGATGGACAGCTAGGACTATCAATGTGTAAGAACAAAACAGACAGGCCAGTATGGGAGGGTCATGCAGGACTGGCTGGGTCTGCCACTGGTGTGGGATGGAGGCATCAGTAGTTCACCGTGGACAGATGACTACACGGTGCTTTGGACTGGCTTTTGCACCTAGTCCCTCCCTGCCTGGATCTCACTGCAGGACATTGCCTGATGGCTTGGCTGTGTTGGCAAGGTAGGAGCCTGGCCCCCTTCTCCTAGCCCTGCTGTGTCTCAGAGATAATGTCCAACAGGAGCTCCAATTAGAAGCTTGACTGGCTAACCAGAAACAGCAACTGGAGGCTGGAGTGGTTGTGCCTGCTGTGGACAAAACAGGAAACTCTACCTGCAAATCCATCTGAAGACTGCTATTGGAAATTGCTGTGTCTTGCTTCTTTATTGCTAAGGAGTAGCCTATCTGCTTCTGGGCCTCTGATGCAATGATTCAGTCACAGGAGTCCAGTAACTCTTTGTTTTTTTCTCTTCCTGCCACCAAACACAGTAGATCTCCCTCTAACAGCAGTTTGTGTTGGAGTTAATTCTCTGCTGAGCCATTATTATGGCAAACAAGGAATTCAAATATAATTCCATCGGTCTGTCTCTGCACAAAGCAGCTGGACCTCAGCTTACTGCCTTCCTGGGAACAGCTGCAAGCTCAATCTGCTTTTCTTTTTTGCATCCTGTAGCTGAGAGTCTGGGCTATCTGAATGACCCCAGGCAGATAGTCAAAGATGACTTTAAAGGCTGGATAGTGTATTTCACAACTGTATAATCCTGCAGTAGCCTAGGGGTTTAGAATTGTTTTGTACTCTTTCTGATGTAGGGCTTATTTTAGGTTTTATGAAGACACGTTGCTTTTTTACCTAACAGCACGGTAGCTGACGAGCTGTTCTGCAGAAGACCCATTTGCTTTAGGCTCTCTACATACAAACCAGGACTTTTGGGGACCTGTGTTCAGACATGCACAAGGGTGGAGACCTGCTGGCTTACGGCTGTAAATGCACCCCTGCACATACATGTGGTTACTGTACTGAAACTGCCACATGAAGATCTCTATCTTCTAATGTCAGAGTTCTGTATATGCACAAGCACATGCTCACACATGCAGGGAGAGAGCTGCCTCTCCTCAGACACATGCACAGAGGCATGTGTCTATGCAGAGATATGCAGAAACAAAGGAATAAATGCACTTCAGTTAAGAATCTTTTAATAATACCTGTTCATGCACTAGGTGTGCATGTAGTATTGCCTGCATCCTGACTCTGCTCAGACCTCTCACAGGTGACAATTCCACCTTAGCCTCAGCATATGAATTAGTGTCAAAGCTTAGAGAAAAAACATGGGGCCATAATGCAAGAGAACATTATAGGAGTCCATTTTGAGCTATTTTTCTTTCCCTTTTTTCCCCAAACCCTTCTAGTCTAGTAATAAAAGGTGCTCCTGCTGTTTTTCTCCTCCAACATCTTTCCTTACAAACTTTAATAAGTAATCAGGTGTGATCAATGCCAGATACTACTCTCCTGCTCCTCTGCTTGCTGTTCTAGTGCAGAGCGATTCTGTAAAAACGACCTCCTGGGGATCCTGCATTGATTTATTTTCAGCTGATCTGAAACTTCAGCCATTTTCCTTCTTGCACTGTCCCCAGCAGAGCCTGTTCTGGAAACAGAAGGATACTGCAAAAGCAACTGCTGGTGTGTGATCTGGATCTGAAGCCTGAGACGGCCTCTCCAGTGACATGAGTGCAGCAAGGTAGCCATGGCTTGGGTTCAGGCAGGGAACAGGAGAGGACACTCAAAGGAAGCACTTAAATGTTCTACTTTTTGCATCTGTAAGCCATGATTAAAAAAGGCACCATGTATTTTGTACCACCAGTGGTATATGAAATAAGGAGTTAGGAAGGTATAGCTCTCTTCAGCCATCTCAGTAAGCACAAGAATTTCACCAGAGCAATATGAAAGACAGAGCACAAGTTCATACCAAATGGCCATCCAACCTGGGTCTCTGGTATTAGCCAGTGATGGGAAGTGGAGTGGAAAAGTCTGGAAACAGAGACTATGGAAGAGATCAGATGAAGAGGGCGGCTCTGCTGCTGCTTCTCCCCAGCAGCTGGGCAAGCTGCAGTTCAAGGGACGATCTTGGATCTAGCATATGTGCTAATGGAGGAATTTTGCAAACGAGCTGGGTTTGCTGCCCCAGGATGAAGCTATAACAAAGTGAATAGATCTCAGGGTCAGGGCAGAGGCACACAGACACCCTGTGGAGGCCAGAGCAGGAGTTCAGACAACCATCCTCTTTGTACTGCAAGCACAGATGCAGATAGTATGCAATAAAGTACACCAGTGTCTCAAAGAAGCAGCTCAGGAGAAATGAGCCCAGCTGCACCATCCTCACCCTTTCCCCTTTTAGAGAACTGAAACTCAGGGATGGTAGACCTATGCTCATGGCGCCAGGCCCTTTCTTCTTCCTAACTGAGACAGATGAAACAAAGGAGGGTTTAGATGCAGTGAAAAAGCACCAGAACTCTGGCAGCTCTTACAGCTCTCCTCCTGCCAAATCAAAGGGGTTTGGGTTAAAGCCTTCACATCAGGGCTCTAGAAGATTCGTAGGATCATGAGCTATGCAAGGTTAACAGAAAGTTAAAGCCCCAAGTTAAAGAATGCCTGTGTTTTCAGCCCATCTGTGTTTTCAGTTTCAATTAAGTGCTCTGGCACCCTCTGATACAGGAGTCACCTCATAGCCTGCCTGTAGCTATAGCCAACAGAGGCTGCTTCTCTTTGCTCCCTCTTCCCTTTTGTACACAGCCCATTGCCTCTCACAGGA
>NW_008583686.1:165719-177148 GCF_000691845.1 Merops nubicus | reverse complement strand
AG
Organism: Merops nubicus; assembly: GCF_000691845.1. NCBI lineage: Eukaryota > Metazoa > Chordata > Aves > Coraciiformes > Meropidae > Merops > Merops nubicus. The sequence goes on along the minus strand of NW_008583686.1, from coordinate 177,146 downwards.
GGAAAGCCTCTGACCCCCGTGTGCAGCTTCCTTGCATCTGGGAGAATAAAATCTGCTTCTCCCTACAAGCAATTATAAGTGATAGCTATTTTGCTATTCAAGGATCGTGATTCCAACACTCGAGGGGTTAATGCACCAGGGAGGCAGCTGATGCTTTCATGCCGGTATGCTGTATCAAACAGCACAGTTTCCAGGAAGATGAATATCCGTAACCAAGTAGCACAGCAGAGCCCAAAGCCTGTTCAAAAGAATTCTTTTTGATGATCTGGTTTTATTACTTTCAATGAACTGGAGTCTCCAAGGTACCAGTGAATAAGGGATGCTGTAAAGCGGCATCTTGTATACATGTTTCAAGCTGCGTCTGCTGGTGCTAAAAAGGATGAAAGAGAAACTGCTTAGCAATGACCCTAGGGTCTAAACCCAGCTCAAGCTTCCATGGGGCATTTGCTGAGACAAAAAGAAGATCTTAACCGTTTGCACTGGGACACGTCAACTGGGACGCAGCCTACATCAGTCACTTTCCCCACTGGGAAAACAAATCCATTTCCGGGACACAGCATGGGCCCTGTGTTTTATGTTCCATAAAAGCTCTTTGCCACCTGGAAAAAGAAGTATGAAGTGTCAAATCAGGAACAGGTAGATGTGAATTATAGGGCTCGGTGCTATCCGGAGAATGCAGGTGATTTAATAACACGCGATATGAGACACTACGCTGGTCAGAAACCCTCTACAGGAACAGTAGTGTTTAAATTCACCATTCTTGTTTTGTCACTACATAACATGTGGGTTTGAGTGTAAAACAGCTTGCACCATGAGTACTTGGACCCATCTGGGAGTCTGGTTCAATATAACCCCCACCAGACACGTGAAGGGAGGCAAAACAGAGCGAAACCTGATCAAAACCAGCAGAAGGGGCACCCAGCCATGGTTTCTTCTTTAGGCATCATCTTGCCATTTCTGTCACAGCACTAAGGAGAATTTCTATAGCTGTAGACTGGAGCTCAGCCTCTAAATGGACAAGACTGAACTGTGCAGAAACCCAGACTGTTTGAAAGTCCTCTTATCATTACAAGACTTCAGCTAGTGCCCTTTCTTCCAAAGCTCTGCATACACCATTATAACAATATTAGCCTGTGCATTGCCTCTCAGTGCTTTCACTTTGGAATTCAAATCATGTGTATGTTTTATAAAAGGCTCTCTAGTGTGAGCCTCAGAAATACACATGCACTCTCCAACTGTGTGGGTTTTCTCTTTCCTGCCTGGTGCACAAATTACTCATTGTAACATGATAAATGAATGGGCCTGTGTAACCCTCTTTATGGTTTACAGTTTTTATAGTGCTTTGCCACCATATGCTATAAATTCATGAAGCAGTTGTAGCATGTTAGAGGTTTTTCTGTTTGTTTATTTAGTTATTTGCTAATTCTTACAGCTGCATATAGATGTGTAGATGTACATAAGTGTATAGAGATATTTGTCTGGTGGACTCAAGCCTAGGAGAACAGATCAGCTACATCTGGAGAGCACCTGAGGGGCAGAAAACAAGAAGGATAAAAATATTGTCTTGATTTCTAGTGAGAATTAAAGAGATTGACTAGAAAGTCACTTCACAGGGAAAATTCACAATTCATGAGCTGCAGTATTTTGGGGCAATTTCTGCTAAAATCAACTATATTGTACAGTCAAGGAAATATAGGATATAAAATTGCATTGGGAAAAGCCTGGGGAAATCTTCATGTGATCCTGCATCTTGCAGACATAGAACAGCAGCTGTGAGCCAAGGAATGAGGAAAAACAGCCTTTGATAAACTTCTGGGATTTCTGATAAGCATTGGCATGGGATCCTATATGCTGCTTCTCCCAAGGAGTGGAAGTCACAGGGAAGCAGCTAAAAGGAGTGGCTGATGGGGATGGCATCTGGATTCCCAGGTATAGATGTGAGGCCATCATCTGCTTCACCCTGCAATGCAGTAGGCTACCCTAAAACACCCATATAGCTCAATAAACTTCTGTGTGGTGGAATTGCAGGAGAAAAGCTAGCTGGCCCTTCGGGGGCTATGCTGGGAAAGGGCTATTTGTGAACTGGGCTTTCTTCTTGCCTGTTATTCTGCTCCTCTTCCTTCTCTCTTGTGACTTCTCTGCAAGTACTGTTTGGTTAGGCCTATCTGTTTGATTCATCAATTGTGAATAGGGAATTATATTCACCGAGTACGCAGACAGGTTGATTTAATTTCCCCATGTTTCCTGGTGGGAAATCAAGCTGGTGTTTTAGTGGAAATCCCTAGGCATTGAGCCTTCTTGCAGTCAAGGCCTGACAGAAGGAATACATATAACTGCATGTAATATCTGTATCTGTGGAAGCATGCTTTTTCATAGCTCTACAAACACAGCTACATGCCTAGGTGTAGAGATGTGTGATCGCATGTGTTTATTCTGTGCCTGGCCAGTTTCAGTATCGTTCTTAGCAATTCCACCAGCATCCCCATGTGGCTCACTGTTTAACAGAATTGGACAGGACGTGTTTACACTTTATTTAAGAAACACTGTAAAAACAAGAGCATCTTAATCATCACTAACCATGGTAGCTGCAAATTAAATATCTGAGCTCTTGGAAGCTCATTCATCATAAATATCCTACGTGTCTCTAAGAGGGGGACTTAAGGAGTCATTGCTAATTCTGCCTGAGGATGGTTATTAGGAGAACATATGTAGTGTAAGTAAACTGGAATAATGTCTGTAATGATGGATCTAGTACTTCTAATAAGAACAGTTCCTAGGTTTTGTATGTCTTATTTTACCTATATCATATGTCTTTCCCGTTTAAAAAACAGCTTTTAATACAGGGTCTGGTCTTTAAAGCCATAAGTCAAACTGAGGAAGGCAGGAGGGAATTAAGAAGGATACATGGGAAGGGGTCAAATAGGATGGAGGATAGAGGCTGTCATAAAACAACAACGGGGCCCTTGTTTTTCTGTTAGCAGTTATAACATAGCTGATGATTCAGAGAAAGAAGACTGCCTCAATTAGTAGTTTCATTAAGCCAATTTTCTAATAGCTCAGACTGAAGAAAAAGTCTTTCTTAGCTCTCCTAGAAGGGTAAATTATGATGAGTATTTTCCCATCAGGCTGTTTTATTTACCTACTGATGTTATGTTTGTGTGTATATTCTGGAAGAAAGCTAAACCTAAACTCTGGATCCAATACTACTGAATTTTGGCAGGTGGAAGATTTAGACCCTGTCTTGGAGCATAGACTTGGCAACACCATTGTGCTGACAAGCTGAAGAGACCTCTCTATAGGGCCGCTGAAGAGACCTCTCCATAGGGCTAATAAGAACTGTACTTGATCTGAAGAGCATGATTTCCTGCCCTTGATTTTACATTAGATATGCCAGGTACTCAGCCCCTCCTGGAAGTCAGACCACTTCATTAGGCTCCTAGTCGAGGCTTTAGAGGGCTTGCTTCAGCCCTCTGTTTTAAAATGAAGGAGAGCAGATTTTCTTGTTTGTCTGCATAAGGATTTAATTTAAAAAAAATTAAAAAATATTCATGGTAAGCTGCAGATATACAAGCTGTGGATAGTGCTTCACCAAGACACTGCAGGCCAGTAACACCCTGTTGACTGCAGATGCTCCTATAGGCGTGGATGAAGTACACGTGAGGTGTGGGTAAACTGCATCTCCAGAGGGATCGAGGTTTACACGCTGTGCTGCAGCCTGGGATCAGGAAATGGGCAGCAGTCATTGGGAATTTTAACAAAGAAACACGCAAGACTGCTTTAGCCATCTGGAGAAGAAGCCTTGCTTTATATTCCATAAATGCTTTGCAAGTTTTTTGGTTTGATGGGCTTTTTTTTTCTTTGTTGGGGTTTTTTTGGTAGGCAGTTGAAGAGGACACGAAGGAAATCTAGCTCAAAGTTAACACAGCAGCTCATCAGCTTGAACTTTACCCAAAGTAAAACCAAATGGCTCGTTTGCTCTATAAAGGGCTGCCATCTCCCAGATATGGTCGTTCAGGGATGTTATCCACCAGCAGCAATACAGCAGCCAGTCTGTACCAGGGGAAGCTGGCGCTGAGCTTGCCTGGGTGACAGTGTGCATGGGAGTGCTGGAAGAGGGGAGAGAGGAAGGAATTTGCTCTTAAAGAAGCATAGAGAAAAAGGAGATAAAAAACAAATCAACTGCCTCGTTCCTTTTTCTGTGAATCATTTGAGAAAGATTAAATGATTCATTGAATCATTGCCAATCCAACAAAGCATTTATCAGCACAGCCCAGAGATCATTAGAATAAGAATGGAGATTCCTTAGCTCTGGTAGGACTCGGAAGGGGTCAGGGCTATAGAGAAAAGTGATCTTGAAGGCAAGTGCTTTTGCCTCCGGAGAAGTGATGGGTGCACCTTGCCCTTCCTCACCAGGAAAATGAGTGCTTGTAGTACTGCAGGATTTCACAACTGCCCTCTGCTTGGGGTGTAATCTGATGGCAAGATCTGGGGGGACGCAGTTGTTCTATGACTGATAAGGTCATGGTTGTGATGTTGTTCTGTACCGTGGTGTTGGAGAGGCTGGTCTGGAATCAGTCCCACTGGTGGTTGTGCCTGAACTGTGCTAAGACCACTTGTGTGGTCTCTAAGCTGTGCTAAGGAATTTAGCTAGACAGAATCTCTTTATGCAGGTATCTCTAGTCTTGTTTACACTCAGGCTTCATGAGGCCATCTCATCACCCTGCTTGGTTCTGCCTTTTTGTTCACTGAACAAAGGCAGGACTTTGCCCTCAGTCATCTGCTCCAAAGGCATTCACACCCCCTGTGTCTAGACAGCCCTTCTTCTAAAGGCATCAGCTGGCAGTGCTCCTCCTTTTTCCTTTGTTCCTTGTTTCACTTCAACCAGATCATGATTTCAAGGTAAAGTCTTGGAAGCAAGAACAAAATAGAAATGGACATAACTTGTAATATCTGCAGATCTTAGATCTAGATGTGCCAGTTGTAATTAATCTAGCCCAAGACCCTGTTTGAGCCAGAGAATTTCACTCAGTAATTCCTGAAGAATTCCTTTGATTGCTTTGATGTTATTTGACTTCCCCTTTGGCAAGTTGTGGTCTCCTGCAAGATTCAATCTCACAATTACCTGAGCTCCCACTGTTAAGTACAGCATAGCTCTAACTCCCATGGAGTCTGTTGAAATCAGCTCTGGGCAAGATCAAGCCACAAGTCTCTTCTCCCTCTCTCCCCCTGCCCTGCAAATCCAGTTTTGTTGCTTGTTATGTTGTGAATTCCTGCCTTTAAGAGTCACCTGGTACCTCATGCGTACTGCTGTCTGCCCCACTCCAACACCTCCAAGGTAAGCCTGTGTTCAAATTGCAGATCCTGTCTTGTAAAATGTTGTATGCCAAGGACACCAAACAACATCATCAGATGAAATGAAGCTGATGTTGATAGCACACGCAAGCTCAGCTAGAGGCCCACATCCCAAACTGCCATGTAAATCCATGCTCTGACATCTACAAGCACATGCCCTTGGTTCAGGATCTTAAATATGTCAGAGAAGGTGGCTGCCAGGCATTGACTTCTGGATCTGATTTACAAGGAAAATTTGCACTGCAGTGGCATAACCTTTTCATTGCCTTTGCTCTGATCAGAGAAATTGATTGTTTCAGACAACTTGGGACACGTTTCCAGGACTGCAAGTGATAAACTGAGACACAACTGGCCATCAGCAGAACCACAGTTTCTGCCTGTGCACCTGCTCTTAAACCTTCCCCAACAGCAAGAGAAAATGGTGTTGCTTCAGCTCTCGGGTTTGTGTGGTCAACAAAGAATCAGGCTGAGCTAGAAGAGTGGTGTGGGACTTAAGGAATCTTGGTGGCCCCTCACGGCTGCTCCTGTGATTCAGTGCATGGCTATGGGCACTTGCAGCTCAGTCATCAAACTGCTACAAAACACGTGGTGAGTCTGCTATGGCATAGCCAGGATTCATTGTGCTCTTCGCATCTGCTGCAGAGGGACGTGGTCAGGGTCTGGCCACATCCACCCCTGTGTCCATGGGAAGGTTTCTCAAGCTTCTTGCCTCCTTTCTCTGGGCCAGGGTAGGGTAGTTCCTGTGATAATAAAGATGAGGAAGGCAGCCAGCCTCACGCTGTACCAGGCAGCATCACTGGCAGGTGGGCTCAGACCTTCTTCCTATCCCTAGGGAGATCTGTGCTATTTATCTCATTCTGAATCTCTGTCTTAATATCTGCAGCTTCTTGTTTTAAATGATTAGTGATCTGATGACTGGTATTAACAGTGATTATCAGAAACTGCAGGGGAAGAAACACTGACTGTGTGTATGCTGTCTGAATTGGGCCAGTCAGTACAGAGACTCAAGAGAGATTTATTCTGCATCACTCCCAGCCCTACAAGAATGATGCTAAACTCCATCCCTGCTTTATGAAGCCTCTTATGGCACCCCACTGCTTGATTCAACAAACCACTTTGCATATATTTACTGTCATCCTAGCCCATAAAAGCTGGCTTTCCTTTATTAACTACAGTTTACTGCCACTCTCAGCAGAAGCAAACAGTAATGGAAATGAAACTGTATTCATTTTGAAGACCCTAGTATACTTCCAGACGTTGTTCACATTGCCGGTGTCTTATCAAACTGTAATTGCATGTATTCTGATTATAAAATAATTAATAAATAAGTGTCCTCCAGATACTATAAACTCCTCTAGCCTGTATTACTTTTCGCAATTATCTACATTTAGCCCATATCCAGGACTAAACTACAGCAGCTGCTCTGTCACTCCTTGACCCTTCCCCAGCAGAGAAGGTGAACCAGGGAAAGAAGAGAAAACCCACTGGTTGGAATGAAAACAGATCTAATGAAACAGCAAAACTACTACTAATATAGCAAATAAAAAGTTATACTCAGCCCAGCAAAGGTATGGTGATCACAACAAACGGGAAGGCAGTCCTCAGAAGCAGGAGAAGAAGCAGGACCAGGAGAAACCCAAGCAAGAAACCCCTCCACTCTTAGCAAATTTCCCCCCTTTATACTGAGCATGATATTTCTGGTCTGGGATACACCTGTAGCAAACTCAGGTCAGCTGCCCTGGCTGACTGCAAACAGCTAGTGGCCTGCAGACCGTGGCTGGCCTGGGATTCTGTCCCAGCAAAAACAGAATAGCAGTGCATGAGTCCTTCAGAGGCTCCTATTGTTTCTGTATCCCTGACTCCTGTAAAGCCTCAGTGCCAGGAAGTGCTGAGCTCATAACACTGGTCCTACCCTCCCTGTGGCAGCCAAGGATACCTGTAGGAGAAGATGGGAACAGTTCCTAGGACTCTGGCTGCGGTAGAGGAGAAGCAGTGAGCATCATAGCAGGCTGACATGCCAATGCCATGCCTGTCACTGTGCCTATTCACCGTACTCTGTTCACCTTGGACTGAAGCAGGCTGGGCTGTAATGCACTTTCCTCATGTTAAAGTGACACACTAAAGTATTTTCAGGCTTCCCCTCTCCGTAGATCCTAATATTAGTTCAGGTCGTATGAATGTGTTCAGTGTCATGGGTTACTGCCCGTAGAAAGAGCATCAGGACGTTGATTTACTTAAATGGTTTGGTGGCCACTTGACCTCATACATACTCTTCCTCTTATTTGGGGGTGGTGGGTCAGGGCTACAAACATTTGTGACTGCACCTTTCCATAGCAGCCAAAATTATTTCAGATGACTTATAGCCTGGATGCAATTCCAAAGACTTGCAAGTGGCATGTCTTCCCCAGTCTACTAGAGGAGACCTCATGAAAAATCATGGCTGGGAGGTAGAACAGAGCCAACCTACCCAGAATCCCATTACAAAATAAAATGGCCCCACTCAGCTCTTCCATTACAGATCAGAAATAAGTGGTAAGTTCAGTCACCTGCACTGAATAAAACAAGACTATTCAGTACCACTTAATATTGTTGTGATGGGTCATGGGAGGTGGCTTTCAGTGGGCACATTACCCCAAAGAACTACCAAGGAGTCTTTTGTTTCCTTGAGCAGCCTTCTCAGCTTGATGAATTTTGCAGATTGCCATTTTGCCAAACAGCCTTGAGGGCACAAATGTGGGTCCTGTCTATTGCTTTGGTTGGAAGAGGATGTGTGGTGCTCTGCTTGAATGTGCAGCACTTTGAGTAAATTGAATTGCACTGTTTAGTAGCTTAATTATAATCTCTGTGCTGAGGGCAGCTTCCATCCAAGAATCACAGAGTTCTTCACAGGCAGTAATTCATTCTCAAAGGTAATCTGGTGAGGCAGCTAAAAATCTTACCCATTTTCTAAATGTGTGTAGGGAGAGGGGGACAGAAAAGGAAGAAAAGACCCAGAGGGGTAAGAGGTACTAGTTACATTCCTGCACATACAGATTTATGACTCCAAATGTACAGGTGTCATTTTTTAGCTACATTGCAGGGCCCAGCCCCGCTGTAGGCTTGATATAGATTCCCCACCTCACTATGCTCCACCACTGCAATTTTTTGGCCCAGTCAAGAATCCAGTTGTGTGGGCATTTTCACACATGCAACAGCAGAATTGGAAAACTCATGACCCAGGGAGCCTGACACAGTTATCAAAAGCTGTTAGGAGAGCTGGGACCAGAATCTGTGTATCTTACCTCCTACTAGCATATCTTCACAATTTCCTTCCCATTCTGAGAGAAGGCTCCTGAAGATGGTCCTGCCTTGGTGTTGTGGGACTTGTCTTGGTGCCAATGGCACTAATGCATGCCTAAAACAAGTTTGGCACCTCAGAGGAGAAAATAAAAGTGGATCTTTGTACTGCTGTACTGTACCATGTGCGTGGTCACTCTGATGATGAGTTCTTACAGCATAATCTTAGTGAAGTTAATTCCTGACAAACAATATAGATATGGGTATAGGGGAAAAAATCACATACTGTTAGCAGTGGCAGGATAACCTTTATCAGGGCACAGTCCTATTAATTGCTGCAAAATTCCTACTTTAGAGAGATTCATTTGGCTCACAGTTGGCTCTGTCTTCACTTGCTTTTGTTCCAGTTTAACTTTGACATTGCAATTAATTTCCTCTCCTTGCCTTTCCTTGAAGCCATTGCCTCCATCAGCCCACAAAACATCTCACAGCAATATTTCAGGAGCAGCTCGTAGTCTAGACAAACCTATCTAGCTCTGGATCCCAAAATCTGGGCCTGTTTCTTCTCCTTCTGTGCTCTTAGCCCCAAGAAACAAAATGGGTTTTATGACTTAGAGTCTGATCTCTGTGCTGAGAGTAGAATGATGCAATCACTACCATTTGTTTTTGTGGTACAAACGCATCCCTGATGATTCATAGGCTATTGCAGTTGGTAGGTACCAGGATGTATGCACTGAATGGGTTTTTAGTAATGTATTCACTAGAAATTAAGCTGAAACTTAGCAGCTCATTTTCCAGATGCCACTGATGCAACTGTCAGACAGGAACAGTGCCTGCTCGCCTGAGCCAGAACTGAACTGGAGATTTGCAAATAAAAAGCTTTGGCTTACATTTTCAGTCACCAGTAGTGATTTTTTTTGTTTTGTTTTGTTTTTGCATTCAGCTTTACCAAAAGTGCTGAAAATCTTTCCTCTTTAAATCAGATCACGTTAACCTTTCTCAGATTGGCCACCCATAAATAGAGGCACTGAAGACCACCAGCAGGTTGAGAAAATATTAGCTTTTGTTTGCAGCTACAGAAGGCTGAGACTTCCATACCTCCTACTTCTGTGCATGCAGTGAAACTTAGTGGTCCTAATGGAAAGCCTGTCAGCCTAAGCACCTTACAGGCAGACAGTGAGAAAAACAGTCCATGCCTTGAACAGCACACAACCCAGAGCAAACTCATACAGTCTCGGGTGAAAACTTAGAGGTGAAAACAGAGAGATAAAAGGCAAAGACTTCTAAACCAGCCAGCTCCATTTAGGATCCAGCTCCCATTGCCCAAACTGGTGAATATGTCACACTGAAAGTCAAACAGAAATGCTGATGAATTTTCTGGAGGTCACGCGGGGTACATGGAGCAGAGGCAGGAGCTGTGTGCAGCCCTCAGAAGCCCTTGACCAAAACCTAAGCCACACTCCTCCTGCTCCACAACTGTCCCCATCCATACAAGCTCATAATGAAGGGGCCCTGGTGAATTGGCTCAGGAAACTTTTTTTTCTTCTGTTTGCAGAGAAGATAATATTAATTACTGTGTATTCTTGAAAGCAATAAATAAATAAATAGAGATCCGGAGAAAAAAAAAATTCGCAAATTAGAAACTGATGATTTACGAGATGCCACCCGAGGAAAATTCTCTCTCTTTTATGCTTGGCTATTTCAGTGCTGCATTCTCAGGCTGAGAGAATGAATCCTAATATGCAGATGAGGCTGTGATAATGATTTTGTGCTGCCTGGATTACAGAAGCGTATTTTTTGATGCAGACGTATTTAAAACATCTTAGCAGGGCTCTTAGTTCCCTGCATAATTTGACAAGCAATAAGTAATACACAGGTATGCCAGGCAAGCAGCAAAATGTTAAAAGGTTATAGAACTGTATTACATCCAGTCATGTGAGAGAGCAAATTAACAGTGCTATTCTTCCAAAGAGACATAGGCTGTACAGGGGAGATCATCAAGTTGATATCACTGGGAAAGTTAAAAAAAAAAAAAAGGGAAAAAATATATCTGCTTCTTTTATGGACTTGCCAGCTCTTGCTGGTGGGCTGCAGGAACTCAGCTGAGTTTGAGTTTCTGTTCAAATTTCTAATATATTTATTTAAATGTATGGGGAAAAATATATTTATTCATACAATGGCATTTCCTGTGCTTGTTTGAGACATCAGTGAAAGACTCTTGGCACCAAAATCAGTCACTTTGGAATATTTTCCCATTAGTTTGCTCTGTCAGTAAAGTGGGAAGCGTGACTCCCCAGCATATTTTTCCTGCTGACATTCAACCAAAACATCTGACCTAACGTTTTAGTACTGACACTCAAATTGCAGGGCATCTTCTGAATAGCTAACCATTCCTTTTTTTCTCTTTCTCCCCTTCTCTCTTTCTCTTCTCCCTTCTCCTCCCTGTCCCTTTTCTTCCTTTAATGCAGAGTGTGATTGTTGCTTGTCAGGCTGGAGCACGTTCCCATCCACTAAGTGCCGGGGCGCTGCCGCGGGCTTGCGGCCGCCGTGCTTCCCCTGGGCGCTGGCTGCTGGGGTGAGTGGCAGCCCAGGGACAGGCCTGTCCCTCACCACCCAGGAAGGCCAAGAGTTCCCACAATTGCTTTTCCCCGTGAGCACGTTGTGGTAGCAGGTCAACGGAGCCAGAGGGTTGGAGGGGAGAGAGAAAAGAATTAAAAAGAATAGTTAAGAAAACTTGGCACCATACTGTTAATAATCTGATGGAAGCAAAACAGTAAGGTCATGAAAAAAAACACCCAG
>NW_008583686.1:140853-165703 GCF_000691845.1 Merops nubicus | reverse complement strand
TTCCCTCTTTCCAGAGTATTTGTGTCAGCTGAACCTTATGTGGTTTTGCAAGGTTGAGGTTTAAGCTTTAAAGTTGTGTGTGTGTGAAGCCACTGTTTTATCTCCTCCTACCATCATGAGCAGAAAGGTGATGTTCAGTGGCAACTCTTGCATCCTTATGTGCTTGTCATTGAATTTCTACCTAGCCATATCCTACAGGCTCCTCCTTAAAGGTTTGTCTTAGCTCATGATGTTTTAGGAGTGCAAAGGCAGTGAGCCCTGCCTCAGCTCTTTCTCTCTTAGGATCCTGAGAATAAACCTTATTCCACATCTTGATTTTGTGGCTGTTATAGTTTTAATGTCAAATTTCCTAGGTAATGTGTCCTAAACTGTCTTTCAGGCTCATCTGCCACTGAGATCCGTGCCATGACAGCTATGGACACTTGTGTTTTGTGATCGTCACTCCATTGCCAGGTCACCAAGTTTTGTGGGACTAGGGCTCTGCTTGGTTCTTCCACATCCAAAAGCATCAGCTCTCATCACACTCTCTTATGCCAGTTGATAGTGCTGTGAGCTGATGCACAGCTGGGCACCCCTGGTTCTCTGCAGCAGGGTGCTATCACATCACCTCCCATTACACCATTAGCAACTGCATATAGAAAGAAACCCAAACCAAAGCAAAAATAAGACCTAGACCTGGATTTCTGTCAGCCTGCGTCCCCCATATTAAAGCACACTAAAGGTGGGGGACAATTGCATTCTCTGCTGCCTTACACAGAGCTGTTGGTGCAATCTGAACGTACACCCTGGTTTCCCTTCCAGGCGCCTCTCTTGGCTGATACACTGAGAGTGGGGGGCGAGTGGTGTTTTGGTTGGGCCTCCTATACCCTGCCCCCTGAATGTGACAAACCTTTGAGTCTCTGCCCGGGGAAGTGCTGGAGCAACGCCTGCTTCACCCTTGCTGTTCCCGAGCCGGGATGGGGCAGAGCCGCCCATCACTGCCCTGTTAGGTGCAATTAATACTGTCTGCATCCAGCGGCTGCTCCCAGAAGCTCCTCTGGTACTCCTGGCACCACAGCCTGGCCCTGGGCTCTGCCCCTTTGCCCTTAGCATTGCGCAGGGGCAGCGAGGACACTGCTCCAACAGCAAAGGGCGCAACCCGAAAGCGCTGCTGGACGTGGCTCCAGGGAGTGCCTGCCTGCTGTTAAACCCTGCCAAAGACGCTGCAAGGCTTTCCTGAAGAGCTCTAAAGCAATAAGCACTTTTTTGCCCTCCTGCCACCTCGAACAGTAACGGCAGCTGTTACCAAGCCAACAGAAAAGCAACCAAAGCCCTGGTGCTGGGAGATGCTGCTTGCCATATGCACTGGCTGCGGTTTGGAAGAGCGAGCACGGAGCCCTGAGGCCTCCCGGCCGTGGAAACGCTGGGCGGTTAAGTGGGGGGAGCATCCCCTCTCTATTCACCAATTCTTCACCCTTTTGTACTGGTGGCTTTACGAGCTGAGCCTAGAGATAATAATAAAATAAGAAACAAGATTTATGTTCCAGGGGCCCCATCTAACTCCATCTCCCTTGCCACGCGTGGGAGTTGCACTGGGCTCTGAGCAAACAGACAGCCTCTCCTTACTGCCTGCCTTGGCAGCATATGGCTTCCTAAACGTGTTTCGTTTAGAGGGTTGAGCTGGTATCTAGCTCCTAACTTCCAGCAGGTTCCCTTCACTGCTCTTCAGCTGCCTGCCAGTGTGATGGGCCAAATGCAGTTCCCATCTACTCTGACTACATGTTCCCATAGCACGAGCACCACTGTAAAGCTGGGCCCAGAGTTATCCATGCCTCCCAAAACTTCCACGCTGTCATGGAAACATGGTGGGATTTTGCTCCTGCTGGGTTCTGGGTTTGCTGCAGTGAGTCAATCCTTGTTCTGCTGCTCCTCCTGGGAACTAAGTGTTGCCAAAGCACAGGCAGTAACTGGCCAGAAAAGGAGGGTTTTGTACACCTCCAGCCCTCTCAATGCAATTAAGTGGCAATAAAACAGAGTTAAGAGGATGCTTGCCCAGTGGCAGTCATGTCCTTGGCATTACTCTTCTCTCTTGCTTTTTTTTTGTCTTTCTAGGCTATGGGATCTTTGGAGCACCAATGTCTTTGTACCAGACCTGCTGCATTTGGAGCCCTATGGAATAATGTTAATTCTTTCAATTTCTCTCTTACCCCAGGCAGTGATCTTCCACCCCCAAGCAAACAGCCTTTGTAATTCTACCGTAGCAAAATGGTGCTGCAGGAAATTTCTCTGTCTGCTAAAGCGCACTTTCTTCCAGGGTAGAAAGACATGGCAGGAACCCATGGCTAGGAGTTGAAGCCAGGTAAATTCAAAGGAGGAATAAGGAAGTGAGGTTCACATTTTAAACAGTGAGGTCAATTAAGCACTAGTTCAAAGAAGGTGGCAGATTCCTTGTAGCCACCTGGCCTTAAAACAAGCCTGGAAGCACTTTCCAGAAGATGTGTTTTAGCAGACACAGGTTGTTAGGCTCAGCACAGGGTTGTGGGGTGAAATGTAAGGGCCTGAAATACACAGGAGGTCAGCTGAGCTGTGCTAATGGCCTTTTCTGGCCCTAAGCTCTGTGATTCAACGAATAGCATGCAAGTAAGAATAGAATATATAGAATCTCTAAAGCCAACTCCTTAAATATATGCCTAACTCTAAGCATTCCAGCTCTCCTCTGTAGGACTTGCCTACTAAATCAGGACTCATGTCCTGCAGACTTGATCTGACACACCTTGAAGTCAGCAGGGATCTTTTCCCTGACCACTTCAGGGTGCAGATCAGGCTGTCAGAAAGACATGAATAGGATAGTACAACTCCTGGAAATGCGTTTCATGCTGAAAGTGCTTTGCACTTGTATGAGCACTGTCTGATGAAGGATCTCAAAGCACTCTGCAAACATTAATTCGCTACTTTAATTAAACTTAAAACACAAAGCAGATGAGCTTTGTGTCTTTCTTCAAGCACCATTTATCAAAAGAACAGGTTGCACTTGTCATGCTGATAACAGCGAGTAACTTTCCCACTTGCATTGTGTTTCTAAATCCAGTTTAAGTTGTTTTCCTTCAATATGAATAATTTTGGGAATGGTTTTTGAAAGAAAAATGCAATCCAAGCACACTTACTTATTTTGTTGGTGGTGCTGGAAATTACAGTACAAATGCTTTATCTGTATTACAAATACTATTACAAAGTGCTGGGGTACTTTATCTTCTAGAATTATTTTTTTTTTATTACTATTCATGCTTGGAGTGCTTCATCTTACTGCTCACAGTGGTTACCATAGGCATACACAGCAGCACCAATCCCACTAGACAATTTTCTGTGTTTTGTTTTCTTTTTCCTGATGCTGTTATTACTTGGATGACATTAAAGTATAAAGAAGGCAACAGATGTGCCCACAACCTGGGTGCTCTCTCGGTGGAAGGAAATACTTGGCTGCAGGAGGAGGGGGTTTGTGTGTGTTAATGTTGGAATAGTGGCCTAAGTGCTACTCGATGGTGGTGTTATCTGAAAGTAGATTGGAAAATGTTGCATAAAATCACATGGGAGACAGTATGTAGCTACAGGGAAAGACTTGATGGTGCTGTATTTATATTTGGGTTGGCTTGACTAATCTTTCAGCCCCTATCCTGAAGCACAGATAGGTCTGCCTCTTGCTGGCTGTAGAAAGCCGAAGGATGGTGGATCTGAGTTTGCAGCATGAGGGGAATTACTGGAGTTTCATCTCCCTCAAAATAAACCATCTGCTTAGCAGCCAGGACAAGTCTAAGACAGGAAGACCTCATATTTCCAAGGCTGAACCCTCTTATTTAGTCCTTCCTACAGATAGAGGAAAACCTGACAGATGTGGGACAGTTGTATTTAAGGATGGTGGTTCTCGGTGAAGAATAACATCTTGCATGGATGTCCCATCTCTGCTCATGACTTGCTAAAACTCAGCACAGGGTCAGTCTGAGACCTGGTGCACTCAGGGAGAGAGCTGCTGGAGGAATGACTAGCCCAAAGAGGCTGCATGCATAACAAAGCAGAGAGGTTGTCCTGTATCAGTGCATTTTGGGGCCAAAATGTTGCCTGCTGGAAAGCTTTGGTTTCAGTCAAGTAGCTACAACTGATGCACTTTACAGCAGGTGAAGGTCTGGCCCACAGCAACCGATACTATTCCTTGATTGCTCAGAAAGGGCTCAGTCCTTTTCTGGATCATTTGAAAGTGGAGTGAATCAGGACTCAGAAATATTCCTATCAAACACTCCCCAAGCCAGTTTCTTTTATCTGATTTCCCTTCTCTCCCTTTTTTTTAAAGCAAAGCCTCATCAGTCAAGCTATTAGGAGGAAATGTTAGTATTTTAAGTGCATTTGCTATGTATGGACAGCGTCGGCACACACATCCAGCACATAAAAATTTGATAATCCACATTTCAAAAAAAAAAAATATCAAAAAGCATAAAATAATCAAAAAGCATAATTTAATATGTTCTCATTGAAAAAGTCATGAACTGCACATTCCTTAGTACTGTATATTCAACAATCCTAATTACTGAAGCTATTTACGTTAGGAAGCCGATTTTCACAACCCGAAAGTTAGAAGGGTTAGAAAGAGGTGATGCGAGTGGGCTGTTGTATTTTCTGTTGTATTTTGATTTTCAGTGGAAGCTGAGTCTTCTGATTCCTGGGAAAGTAAGAACCTGATGCACTGTCCCCCACGACCACCACTGAACTTCAGGTTGGGCCATGAAAGTGGCGTTTGTTATAATAATGTCTCTCAAGATGGAGAACGGTTGAATTAGGCAACTGCATTGGAAAATGTCTGGCAGGACCAAAGCCGCTGTGATTTGTTGGCTGGTTGGGTTTGTATGTAGCTGCTGGCACCTACAAGCTGGTGGCTTTTTTGTCCCTGTTTTCACATTTGTGGAAGGAGGAGTGGCGTTGCAGTAGCTTGGTGAACACCCCGTAGAGTTCAGGTGTCTGCAGACAGCCATCCCATAGAAGCAGAATGGCAAGTGGGACTTCTGTGGGACTACCTGCAGCTGTGCCTTTGGTGTCTGTTTTAGGACAGATAAGAGCAGAGAGATAGGCAGTTATTCCACAACCTGTATTTTAGGCTGAGCTGCTCCATTACTGGGATGTTGTGCTGTGGAAGTGAACGGTTTAGCCCCTAAGCATTTGTGAATCTCCCATCTTGCCTCTGTTTGGCTCCTTCATGGATGAATACAGGAAGGTGGTAGTGTTTTTACATTAGAGTTTGGTGGACAATCACTTCCTAACAGGAGAGCATATATATCTGAGGGAATGTGATGAAATGTATGCAAATGTGTGCAAATGCATGCAAATTTGCAATCTACTTCTTCCCCACCTTCTTTTCCAGAGGATATTAGCAGGTATGGAAAGATCTAAAATTATCCAATTGAGGCGAATGCTGTGAGAGTGTCAGGAGGGGCAAGCATCCCAAAGTTTGGGGATGTACACAGAAATCTCCCACCCATCACTAATAAAGAGATTAATTACTTTCTGTCTCCTACTGCAGGAAAACCCAGAATCATAAACACCTAATTGGGCTGGGGGCAGTGAATTAATGTGAAAACTGTTGGCCTGCTGCTGAAATGGAAGGAGTTGGCAAACCTAATGGTAGAGCTCCTTTTCACTTGCTGTTTTTCCCTGTAATTTGGAAATTCAGTGACAGAAGGATGATTTTCAAGCTAACTCCTCTCTGGATTGCTGAAACAGACACCCAGAATTTGACATTTTGAACAAAACAATATTTGATCCAGACAAGTAATACAGCAACTATGTGATTGTAGTGTGGAGTTTTTCTTCCTCCTGTAAGAGATATTTTTTTTTCTCTCTCCTCTCAGTAGCAAACCAGAATGTTCTGTGCCCTCAGCACTGACTGGTGGTGGATTGGATGATTCCCTCTATGTGTTTGGAATAAGGCATCCTCATTACTTCATGTCATCATGTAAAAAAAAAATTAAAAGCAACAATCCAAATGTGAAGTCATCCATGAAAGAGTTAGGGCTTGGGTCTGATGTGAGACAGACCTCCATCTAAACCTTGAATGCATCCAATTCTAACTGTTGGTGAGCCTGGGAGCACTTTGGATTAGTGGTCTGGCATCTGCATCATGTTGGTTTCACTCTGCATGTCTGAACAGCTCTGGATCTGGCTTAAAAGATACAGTTCTCCGCTACACTTTGCATTGACTTAGAGAAGTACAAAGTGATTCTCCAGTCTGCCCAGACCATTCAACTCTCCACAGTTGTCTGAGCACAACTGAAAATCTCTCAAGCAAAGATATTCTTGAATGTAAATACTTTCTTTCTTTCATTCTTTAGGCCAGAACTGGTGAATGATCCTGAAATCATAGAATCATTAAGGTTGGAAACGACCTCTAAAATCATCAATTCTGGCTGTCAACCCAACACTGTGATGTCCACTAAACCATGTCCTGAGGTGCCAAGTCTGAAGATTTTTTGAGCACCTCCAGGGATGGTGACTCCACCACCTCCCCGGGCAGCTGCTCCAATGCCTCACCACTCTGACAGTAAAGAAATTCTTCCTAATATGCAATATAAACCTGCCCTCGTACAGCTTAAGCCTGTTGTCCTATTGCTAGCTACTTGGGAGACCAACACCCACCTCACTACAAGCTCCTTTCAGGTAGCTGTGGAAAGCAACAATTAGTGATGAGCTGTGCAGTGCCAGGTGAGAACATGGACAGAAGGGCAGCAGGTCAAAAGGAACCAGCCACATGAGGACAGAGAACCCCTAGTACCACTCCAAAGCCTTGGGTTTGGCTGCAACCCAGGGAAGGCTCAGAGAGACATTTGCTATTTGAGCCAAACGGTGGCTCCTCTTCCCCCTGCCCACCGGAAGAGCCACCGCTCTGTAGACCCTGAGAGGAGAGAAGTCCCCTGGGAGGGGTCTGAACTCACCCCACTCCCATCTCTCGATCCCTGCGAGCCCTGGAGAGCCGGGAAGGTCCCGGGGAGAGGTGGCCACAGGGTGTCACTCGCACCCCACGAGTGAAGCACTCCAGCGCTCCCCGAGCTCCCCCGGCCCCGCCGCTCCCCCTGGGGCAGGAGGGGTAGGAATGGCTCGGGTGGTTCCACGGGAATGGAAACCCTGCTGCTGCTGCTGCTGCTGCTGCTGCTGAGGAATCGCCACCCTTTTTCGCAGCACTTTGCATAGATAACCAGGATGCTGCTGGATTCTTCAGCCTGCTCCTTCCTCCTCCATCCACTGCAGCCAGAGAAAGTCTCCCGGGAGATGAATCCTCATGGTCCAGTGCAGACACGAGCAGGTCTACAGGGGGATGTGTGTGGCAGTATAAAGGAGAAGGGGATTAAATAAATGGAGATGTGCAAATATTAATAGTACAGGTTATTGCACATTTCAAACTGTCTTCTGGGCTTTGTTTCCAAATGTCTTTTAAGGGGAAGGGGTTAGTACCAACAGGACTAGTCTTTTTTTCTTCTTCTTATACCCACAGGATTTTTCTCTTTTGAACAAGGTTCTTGGATTTGGTTTAAAGAACAGCTCTTATTAAGATCTAGATAACAGTCTATCTGTCACAGGCATTTTCTGCATATGCAGGCACACTGTCTGGTGTCTAAGATTTTCTAGCTTGAAAGCCTTACATGTGGAGTTGGCAGCTTCTGGCATGTGAGCCAGGTGGCCTCAGGAAAGCTGACTCAGCACGTGGCTTCTGCCACTGCCTGTGGGGCTTGGCCAGCAGCAGGATTTGTGCCCTGCTGAGGCAACTACCATATCCAACAACCTTTGCTTCTTGACCTGGTAAAAGGGATTGGGCAGGGAACAGAGGCACTGAGCTTTTCCCTTCTCACTGCTTTCCCTGCCTGACTCACATCTTGCCTGCCTCAGGCATAAATCCCTCCTGCTGGGATTATAATTTGCCCATTTGTGTCAATTTACAGGTTAAAAAGAAGGGTCCCAGTCCTGCTGCTGATGGGTCTCCAGACAGCTTGGGTGGAACTTTCCACCTGGACATTGACAGTGTTTGGGGATATGGGTAAAGGACATGCTTCTCTCTTGGCTTGCAGTCCACCAGGGTTCATTGTGAGAGTTCTTGGTCTAGTTACCCTCTTGCTCCCTCTTTTCTCCTGTGAGTTCTCCAAGTGTGAAGATATGATACCTTGTCTCCCTTTCATCTAGAAAGACACAGCATGATGCACTGAAAAGCAAAAAAGGAGGAGAGGACCTTCATCCCCTCCTCTCTAATATCCTAGCTGGCTCACTGGCAAATCTGTATGTATTTTTTTTTTGCCTTGTTGTATGTTAAACTCTGCAGGGGAAAAAAAAAAAAAAAAAAAAAAAAGGAGATGCATTTTGGGGGGGAAAAAAAAAAAAAAAGGAAAATAGCTGCTATTTGAAAGTAAAAGCTGTCCAGAAAAATGCATTGCTATAGTCTTAGAACTAATTTTCTCCTAGGTTCCTCTTCACAACCCTTCATGAATAGCTACAAGAAACTGAGTCTGTGCAAAACACTGTGGAAATGGCACAAATAATTCCTCAGTGCACTGCCCAGCCTGCTGCTGGAACACTCTGGTCTGTTGGCTACTTCAGCATCTAGAGAATCAAACGAAGTACGCTGGCAGATGCAAATACCTTTTGTATAAATCTGTTTTCTAACATGTCTCCTTAAGCTGCTCAGTATAATTTGTATGCCATCACTAGGAACAGAGGTGCCATATAGTTTTGTTTGCTTGGACAGAGTCCTATGTGTGCACCCAGCAAAGGAGGAAGCACTGGAATATCTTCAGCCTCAGGAGCAAAGGGCCCAGTCCTGGATGATTCCCCTTGTGCCCCTTTCCATTGCTTCTCTAGGTCCTCTTGACCCATCCAAGTAGGAGATCAGATCTGTTCAGAGCATATGGAGTCATTCCACATCACTAAGTTAGCCTGGAAATGGGAGCTGGCAGTGACTGTT
The DNA here is from genome assembly GCF_000691845.1 of Merops nubicus. Lineage (NCBI taxonomy): Eukaryota > Metazoa > Chordata > Aves > Coraciiformes > Meropidae > Merops > Merops nubicus. Next base: position 156,738 of record NW_008583686.1, on the reverse strand, counting down.
ATCCATTACCACTCGACAGAGGGTTGGCTGCCTGTCAGATTTGTCTGCAGAGTCTCCTTGCATGGGCATGTGTGTCCCCATTGCAAATTCACCACCCCAAATGCCATCAACTGTGCTTTCTCCACAGGAGCTGAATTAGCCCTAGAGACTCCCTCATCCGTCAAAAGCTGGAGCCAAGTCATGCTAGGAAAACAGCAGGATAAGGAAATTGTACTTTCTGAGTCCCACTTGTTTTATGGATAGGTCAAGGCCTGCAATCACCAGGGTCATCAGTCCAATTAGAGAGCATACTTAACGAAACCCTGTGAACGCTCATTATCAAAAAGAGTGCTGTGGTGTGTGCAATAGGAGGAGCCCAACACCAGGGCATTGAGGAGACCCCATGATGCTGACCTGTTCAAAGAACTCTTCCATGGGCATGGTTTCTGTGGCTGCCCCTGCAGCTTCCCAGCCATTGTCAGTGTCTCAGCATAAAACAGGATTGGTGAGTCCCATTGTGCCTGCAGTTAATGCAGAGAAGATGGAAGCTGTGGGCTGCTGCAAGGCTACTTCATTTCAGTAAAGTGTCTGAGATTAGTGGAGGGGAAGGCCACTGAAACTCCAAATATTCTTCTAAAATGTCCATCTCTGTCACTTCTGCCTCAGATTTGGTTTCAGCTCTCACTGAAGCTGAATTTTCCTTCAGCACAGACGCCTTTGCAGACATCCTGCTTATCTCCTCTGTCCTAGACTGTGAGACTCCAACTTCCAGCTATCAGAGAGCATCCATCTGGAAGTGTCCACTGTGTGTTTCAGACACCTGCTTTCAACAGACTCCATCTCATCTTGATATTTCTAAGCATGATGCTCTCCCTTGCTAAACAAACAGCAAGGAACCAAAATGGAAACTAGGGAAAATATGACACCCTCTGCTAATAAATGCAAAGCGATGGAAAACAATTTTGCCAACTAGGCAACTCAAATTAGACTTCTCTCTCAGAGGAATATGGTCGATTTGTAGCTCTTATTACAGTGTAATGCTATTTCCCTAAAAGTTTGTGTGTGCATTTTAATGAATTCATAAAACCCGGACTGTAAAAGCCCCATGGGGGGAACCTGGCAGCTCTTTAATTCAGCATTAAAGCTCAACTGATGTCAATTGAATTGATTTCTGTGCATAGAAATTGCATTCGTTGAATGAAAACTTTAGCCCTTGCCATTCCCCCTTTTAAAGCTCACTGTAATACAATTGGCTCCTTGAGTCAGGTTCAATTACATGTTGAAAGTTTATAATCTGGTGTGCTGAATGGGGGCTGTGAAATCAAGAAAGAAAACCTAGCTAACCTGATTAAACCTTACACCACAGCCATTCTGGGGCCAGTGAAGCCTTGCTGTTGCACAGGGGACCAGCTCCTCTCCAAGTATGCAGTGTGTCCTGATTGCAGCCAAAGACTTTATTCTGGTAACAACCACAGTGACCTCAATGTCTCTAATGGGAGTTTAGAGCTCTGACCTAATTTGAATTTTTCCATCTTTTGGCCTAAGGAGAGTTTTGAATCAAAACAGGAACAGTGAGAGGACAGGAAAGATTCAGTGGCTTCGCTGGGTTTGGATTCTCTTCTAGTACTGGACACATCCACATTAGGGTATGACCCTATAAAGGGTACTCTGCAGTTGCATTTCATGTGGGTTCACATCCCTTGACTTTTGCTATTAGCTTGGGGCAACTCCAGTAATCCCCTCAATTTTGACCTCAAGGAGTCAAAGCCAGGAAAGTTTTACTTGTTGGAAAGTTTTCGCCGTTTCCACAAACTCCACCTTAGTCTGCAGGAAGAGTTACCAACTTCTGCAGATATTTCAGCAGATGCAGTCTGCGCAGATCCCATATTTCGGATCTGATTTCCAGAATTGCTCCCAGTTCTCCTATGAACACAGTGGAAATCTGATGAAAGTGGCCTTCGTTTGCGTTGTTCTGTCGAGGGTCAGATTAATGTTAGCTGTTCTCTTTGCTTTTCCAGTTTTTGGAGTACTTCTAATGCTCTTTCACTGCTCCCAGAACCAAAAGCATAGGAAGAAAGAAACGGTGAGATCTTTCCACTATTAAAAAACAATCAAATGGGCTTTTTCTGTATTTCAAACCTTGATAGAGGATTGACTTATTCAAACTGCTTGCTTATCCTGAGTCAATGTCACCACAACTTATATGGCATTGAGCTACCCTCCAAAATCTCCTTCAGTTTGTTTCAGTCATATGCAAAGAATTATTCCCTAGTAACTACAGTTAGTGTTGGTCTGGTGTATCCCAGCCAACAGCCACAAGGTTTATTACAGCCACAGATCCTCACACACCCATCTGAGACACGTGTTATAATCCATTTTTATAGATGGAGAGAGTGAGCAATAGAGATGTTCAGCAGCTCGGGAGGACTTGGCTGATATCCTGACGGCCAGCCCTGTGCTGTGGCCTCCAGCCTGATTCCTCCATGGGGTGCATGAAACATGCCTGAGCCCCAGAGTCCAAAGTTTTGGATGAAACAGCTTTCCTTAATTTGATGTCTCAACCAGCAGTTTAAATCTACGTCCCTACTGGCAGCCCCTCAGCCAGTCCAGGGCTGCCTGTGATAACTGCAATAATGTCAGCCCACAGAAACTCTAATCCTTTAGTGAAAGATAACTGCAGGTCTCTGCTGATCTAAGGGAAAAACCTCATCCCCTTCACAGCTGTCGAGGGTAGGTCAAGGACAAGATACTTCAATACATCTGGGTTAAAAAGAGCTTCCTGAGCAGCATTTACTCTCTATGGTGCACAAGCAAGGCCCTTGGGGTGCTGGGCTATGTGCCAAATAACCAGGTAGTCACAGGGCAAGTGGAGTCTCCATTGGCACTAGGCATGGATGGGATCTTTTCCCATCATCCACAAGCTGATTTCCTAGTCCCAGTCCTAAAAGACTTTTCAAATCCCTCCTTGGAAGAAATAGCCCAAACTTGTCTCCTTTACTGGTGCCATAGGAACTGAGCTAATTGCAGAGGAACATGTGCTTTTCTTTGGGCACTTCAGTATGTGCTACATCTTTCACAGTGGGACAAAGGCTGCCAAACACAAGGAAGGTGTTTAAGAAATGGTCACAGATGATAATTAGTCTAAATGATAGAGAAGCAAAAAATAGACTCTAGGGGCTTTGAAAGCAACCAATAATTTTGGGCATAGTATCACAGAAGGATATAATATCCCAGAGTCCTGAGCAGCCTCTCTGGAAACACAACAGACTAATACAGCAGGAAACTTTCCTTGAAGTTACATTTCTATTTTCCTTTGCTTATTTTTAGCTGCCTCAGTCTAATGCCATGTCCCACAGACTTGCCAAGCAGCACTTAATAGGATTGTCCTTCCCCATTATTGGCTTTTTTTATGCATACTTTTTTACACCACAAACTATGGAGCCTGGTAGATCTCTGCAGGCCTGAATAAGCAAGGGGAGCATAGGGGATAATGGCTTTCAGGCTTCACCTATGTTTATCCCACATCCAGGGCTAAACTACAGTAGTTGTTCTATGACACAATGACTCCTCCCCAGCCAAGAAGGAGGATTAGAAAGAGAGGACACCCATGCGTTGAAGTGAAAACAGCAAACAAAACAGCAAGACTAATACTAGTATAAAGTATATGGAGTTATACTCAGCCCAGCAAATGTACAGCAGTCACAACAAACAGGAAGGCAGTCCTCAGGAGAAGCCCAAGCAGAAAACTCCCTAATCCCCAGCAAACTCCCCCCTTTATAGTGAGCATGATGTTTCTGGTTTGAGATACACCTACAGCCAACTTGGGTCAGCGGCCCTGGCTGACTCCAAGCTGCTAATGACCTGCAGACCATGGCTGGCCTGGGATTCTGTCCTGGAGAAACCAGGACAGGCATGCAGAAGGTTAATTGCTCTGTTGCCACATGCCCGAGTGGGAACACATACTGATAATCAATGTCCCTGAGTTCCTCCTACCTTCTTTTCCCAAAAGACACAGCTGCCCTGATACGCTTCTAGATAGAGAGGAGCAGCAAAGCAAAAAAGGAGGCTAATGTTCCACTTCAGAACGAATCCCCATTTTCCTACCCAAATACCAGGGAGAAAATGTCCTCAGTGTAGCCCGTGTGCTTATCGTTTTACAGCCACAACATACTTTGCTTTGTTGGCTTTGCCAAGCAACATGGCTGAGATGTAAATTGTTGGAAAGAAAGGAACAGCAGAAGGACCTTTTTTCTCTTCTTTCTTCATTCAAGTTTTTTTTTGCTGTATCATCAACTTTAGGCATGCAGCAAAAATAACCGTGAAATATGGAAATGCCTTGTTCATAGCACAGTGATTTTTAAAGGCTTCTGCTGTGCAAATGCAGCTGAGATGGGCTTCTATAGTCTCTTGTCATCTTCCACTGTAACGGCGCTTCCTCGCTATTTCACTGAATAAGCAGATACAACGGGAAACTATTCACCAACTAAAACAACATCAAAAGCCCATTAAAGTTCTGATTTAAACTCTCCAAAAAGCATGGAAATTCACAGCGAAATAACAGGCACCCAGAATCTGTTCTCAGCTAGCCATCACCCTTCACATTATCCAGCTGTGCTCGCATATTGGATGGCTGGCACTTGGCTGTGAGTTTCTTAGATGCTTCTGGGTTGAAACCAAACTTTTAATGGCCTTTTCAGTGCTGCTCCTTCTTAAATACCCTAAAGATTTCCCCTGTTCCCCCTTTCTTGCCATCTCTTTAGTAGCACATGAACAGAGCAGGAGGCTGAGACCATTTCCTTGCAAAAGCAAAAAATCTCTTCATTTTGCAGTGTCAGAAGGGTCTCTGTGCAGGCAGCATCACTTACCCCCTCTGTATTGCTCTGCCTTGTGCCGACCAGAGATGAGACCCTTCTTTGCAGTCCATTCACTGCATGCTCTGTCAAGTTAGTACTAGTTCTGGTGGGTGCTGTGGCCAAGCACTCACTAGTCTCTCCACTTACCCTGACCACACTTTGCTGAGGTTCTTATGTATTATTCCAAAGTATCTTTTGCCACTTCAAGCTCAATGAGGGACTCAGGGCAATACAGGCATCTGCAGGCAAATTAATTTCAGAGAAGTAAGGTATGGGTATAAATTAATTAAACCTCATTAAGCCCCAAGTAGATGTGGCCATTCACAATTCAAGTGGCTGTATCATGTGATGATAAACCAGCTGAAGACCCTTTTAATGTTTAATCAGAAAATCCAAATAAATGGTTAGTGCAATTTCATCAAACCACTTTGCATTTGTACTGTAATTATCCTGGAGGAACTTTCTCTGCTGGTGCAATCCTGTGGCTATTTCTCTAAACCCACCCAGATGTGCTGCTGCTCTGCCCATGGAACCAACACATCTGATGCCCTGAGCCAGTTTGTGCTAAAGTGGAACAAAAGCATTTCCTCTTTTTTTTTTTTACTATTTTCTGATGATGTTCTTCCCTTAACCAGTTCACTGGGTGTCTATCCAAAGACAAGTAGGAATATGCTCATGAATGTGGAAAGGGCAGGACTGTGGCAGGGTCTGCTGCCATGAAGCATCAGCCTTTTCTTCCCGGGTGTTGGGTTAGGCAGGGAGCAAGGCAGAGTTTTATATCAGTCTCTCCTTGAAGAGCTGCTCCTGGGGTCCTAACTGGGTCTAATGGGCCCCTGGACGCTTTGCAGATTCTATCAATGCACTTAACCAACTCAAACTAAAAATCAAGAAACTATATTACCAAAGCTAACCTGTTATTGATCATTGTAGACTACCAAATGCAACTGTCAAATCAGTAAGCAAATCTCAATATGAGACTGGAGCTATATTAAGCAAATCATCAACTGTGCAGCAGAAATAACCTGTCCTTATAAACTCCCGAAAGAATCTGAGAAACTGGTTCTGCATGTAGTTTGGAAGTGGGAAGCTTGACTTTATGCCTGGCTGTATCCACTGCTATTCCCCTGCCCTTTGCTAGGACTGAGAATATGCAGACTTTAAATCCAAGCTCCTTTGAATCTGAAATGGGGGCAGATAACAAAGACCAAATAAGCTTTATTTCTATGTGATATCCCATAGCAGAAAGAAGCTATATTTTTGATTCCTGTAGGAACAGAAGAAAAACTTGCATGATTTCATGATCTCCCACTTGGAACAAGAAATCAAGAGTCTGGTAGGTAGTCAGCAGCGTCTCCATTCCTCTTGTGCATCCTCTGTACTACAGTTTGACATCTCCAAATATCCTTGCTGTCTGCAGGGACAGCAGGCTATTTTGTGCTTCATTCACTGTAGGCTGTCAAAAAGGAGAAGTTCTTGCCCTGTGGACTCTGTCCTGGAGGATTTTATTTTGCAATTCTCAGTCTAAAGCAAAGCCAGTATCTGTCTCCTCTCTGCAGATCTCCTGCAGGGCTCAGTGCCTTTCTCCTCTTCTTTTGCCTGTCACTGCTTACCCCACTGGTAGGGGCTTTCTCACTGCCTGTATCCCCATCCCTCCGAGTGCAGCCACAGGGAGAGAAGAGCCTCATGTATCAGATCTTCAAAGGAGCCTGCATCCTTCATCACTCACCCTGGCAGAAAATGCTTGGAAAGGGCAGTAGTGTTATCATAGCCTTTGTTGTACTGACCTGCCTCTGCAAAGCCCAGGAAAGGTGGGAGAGGAAAGAGAAGGGAGAACTGCAGTGAGGACAGACTGTCCCTTTGCCAGCAGGTCTGTGTGAAATGCAGTACTGCATGTGGAGTGCATTAGTATTGTAAATCCTTATAAATGTCTGATAAAAGAATCAACTTGTCAAATAAATGCAAGTCCCCATATGCTAGATACGGAAATGCAATCTGAAATCCTTTTAAACAGAAGCTGATAAATAGTAGGAATTCAGAGTCAGCAGAGATAGAGCTCAGATCAGCGTGGTCCCTTTATTCTGTTCTCTGGGAGAATCCCAGCAGGAAAGGTCAGAGGGCTCAGAGGCCACTGAGAGGTCCTGTCTCTGAGATGAGAGGGCGGTGGTGACGCAGGCGTGCTGGCCTGCTGACTACACTGCCAGCTCTACTTTGGCATTGGAAAAGCCCACCGTGCAACCACAGGGTACATTTCAGCTAAAATCAGTTTGCAAGCACCCAGTGACCTGAAAGAGTCAGTGCAGAGAGACCCTTGCCACACACCTCTGGGCACAGTGTGCCTGTGTGATGTTTGACATGACGTTACTGAGATGTACGACCAGAGAGAGACTGGGATAGAAGGACTAGAGCTGTACCTGTTCCACCTCATGCCACATCTCTCAGGCAATGTTTTGCATCCCCTGCAGCAGAGGATAAAGTGCGCTGCTTGCTATTAAGATGTTTGGCAGCTGGCAACACAAAAGATGACGGATAATTCACAGTTTGGTCCTTGTCCAACTCCACTGAACTCAGCTGGATCAGCTGCTCACTGTGATAAACGTCCCTGTGTTCTGCCTGGGAGACCTCTCATCTAAGGGACACAGCCACAGCCCTGGTTTGATCCTGCCTGGTGAATGGTTGGGGCAGTTGTGCTGCTGGAATAGGAGAGAAAACAAATGAACACAGAAGGGAGCCCAAATTAAAACTACACTTGGGATGTGATTGAGCACAGGGATCTTGTAGCTTGGGTGGAAATCAAAGGACATGAGAAGAAACTTTGATCATGAGAAGCATAACTCTTAGTAGTTGTTTTCATTTGAAAAGTATTATATGTCTAACACACGAGGGTCATTATGGGTAGATGTTTCAGGCGATGAAGTTTTGTTGTGTTTGGACCCCTCTGAGTTATCTCTTGCTTCCTCCTTTGGCTGATGTACCTTGTGATTCCAGCCAGCTCCCCTTCTGCCTCTCTTTCATTCTTTCTTCTATGTATCCTTTTAAAGCTTAGTTTTTGCTCTCTTTTCCTGCCTTTCTTCTTGCTTTAGTCTCTCTTCTCCCAAGGGACCTCCTGGACTCAGCACCACATTGCCCAGGCAAACGACAGCATCAGCCTGCAGGACTGCAGGACACCTCAGGTGTCAGTTACCCATCAGCCTGCTTGATACAGGGTCAGCTTTACTTATGCCTTTCCTGCAGATATCTTACAAAATTTAAAATATTCCCATGACAAAGACTCTACAACCGTAGAAGGTAGCCTTCTCCAGTGTTTAAATACCTGCACTTTTATGTAAATTGGTGCCAGTGGACACAACTACATGAAACTGGACATCTTCAGATCATGCCAAGCCTTATTCCCAAGGCTTTGTGTCTCTGTGATAAGATAGTTCCACTTTAGTGGAATAGTTCCTTTGGATAGCAGCCCTGTGTGACATTTGGGGCAGACTTACAGAGCCTTCATGTCCTCACAGTTTCTGAGGAGCATGAAAATCCCATTTCCTGGTAGATTTTGAAATGGGGCCAGATGCTCAGTCAGAAGAAATCCAGGAGATGTCAGAGTTCTTCTGTAGAGGAAATTAAGAAATAAAAAAGTAATGTCCTTTCAGGTAATTCAAAACAGTTCACTTTTAACAAACAGGCATGTCAAGCCTCAATTTGCCTTGATTTTGTGTCATATTTATAGCACATTTTATAATGAAAAAAATAAATGGAAAGTAATTTCAAAATGAAAGCCCAAAATATTTCACTACCAAAATGTTGAAACACAGCATTTCAACTATTTCAAAATGATGCCTTAAATCTTTTTTTTTTCCAAGCTAAGAAATGCATTGAAAACAATCCTCATTGCAGAACTTCTCAGTTTCAACAAATTGACACTTTTCACTGAAATTCACATATCTGTAAAGGGTTTTCTTAAAAAAAAGAAAAATCCAAGGATCTTAAACATTAATTTGTTGTTAGGCCTCAGAGCACTTCTGAGAGGTAGTTAAGTGTTATGATCCTCATTTTGCAGAAAAGGAATCTGACTCATAAAGAAACATAAAATGCAATTGAGTTCCCACTTACTTCAGTGGAAGAATTGATGTGCCCAAGGTCAGAGAGAAAGTCAATAGCAGAGCTGGGGGGAAAAAAAGCAAACCAAAAACAAACCAAGAGTTTTGAAACCAAAAGCCTTTTCTACAACCACTCATCAGCCATCCCGTGCAGAGTGATAAAAGCCCAAAGTCAGCAATGTCCACTCTACTAAACCCTGTCTTCAAGCTGTAAGAAAAAATGGAAACTGCCCCAGACTTGGAAATAGACCAAGATGTTCCTTCTCAAAGATATCCAGAGCTATGATTCAGCATCATTCAGGCTCCTCTGTCCCTTGCAGCTATCCAGATGCTGAGGGTTGGATCCCATTTGGTTTCTGAGTAGCAGAAAACTCCTCTTAACTTCTACAACAGGTGGACCAGCCGTCTGAACTCTCCTGGTTTCACTTGTGGTTATTGGTTTCTGCAGCAGCCCAGCCTCTCTGCTCGTGCCTCAGGAAGAAAGAAAAGAACAGAGCTGTCAGAAGGTAGTCACATTTTATTACAATGTTGAATAACTCATTTCTGGATTAACTCTGAAATTTATAGAGCTAAAAATATAGAATGTACCTGGCATTGGAAAACAATATATTAGTGTCCACAGCTGCTGCACACAAGGTTTTAAGGTATCATCTTGTCAGTCCCTACATGGTGCTATGCCTTAAAGGCATGGCTGTTAAATCTCTTCCAACCCTGGGCTGATGTACCTTGTGTGTGGTGACACAAATCCACCCAGCCGCCCTGTGCCCCCACCTCTTCCCCCATCCCACAAACCACCCAATGCTTGTGTTTGTGCCAGCTGGGGACTGTGCTAGCTGCTTTCCCCACCCAAAAGTGGGAGATGGGCTTGCAGATACCAATGCCATGTCCTGCAGAGGTAGCACAGGGAGGTGAGCACCAATAGAGAGGAACAGAGAGGAGAAGAGAGTCTTTTCTTTCCCCGTGCCTCTGTGTGACCATGGACATATCCCTGACTCTTGCAGTCCTGCACCACCTCCCCTCCATGCAGTGCTGTACAGAGAGCATTCAGGTGGCAGCTCAACCTTTCTGCATTTACCTTTGCTCAAGCACTTTAATTGGTCACGGGTTACTGCAGCAAAGACACGTTTTATGCTGTCCCTCCCCCAACCTCATCATTTGGATTCACATAATCAAGCGACTTGCAGCTAAAATTGCTCATAGAAAAATAATTTAAAATTGGTTCATTAATGCTCATTTACGCAGAATTCTTAAATATGATAAGAACAGGAGAGCAAAAGAGAATGGATCTGAATGCGAGTAGGAGGATGTTGAAAGCAACTTTCCTGTAATTGTGAAATCTTTTGTCTAAATATGTTTAGACAATGTGAAAAGTCAATTTAAGAAGCTAGGATACATAAAACCATTGCAAGGGAGGAGATATCTCAGAGAATGCAGACATCCTGTAGCTTAATTTTTTTGCTTTACCTGGATGGTGCAGGATTCTGATTATGTGCAAAACTGAAGTACTGCTATGACAATCAGTAGCCACAGTCTACAGCTGAAGAGATGGGTTGAGAGTGGTACCTTTCATAAATAAGCTCATCATTTGCTTGCCCATCTCTATTTGGCAACAAAAGAGGGCATACCAGCAGGCGGGCACCACTCGGATGGATGGGGCTGTGCTAAATTACACCAGGTGAGGATCTTTGTGTCACATCAAGTCAATGGATCGGGGCTGACGTAGGTCACTGAAGGATCTGGCCCTGGAAGTAAATCAGCACTGAGGTGTTAGCCACCGTGGCAGCTAAAAGATGAGTTGCTATAGCAGGAGTCCATCCAATCCAGTTGCTCTCTTCTTCTACATCAAAATTAACGAGTGGTCCAGTAAACGCAGAATACTGTCCCGATGATAGCCATATACTACTTGGAAGGAATTAAACTGCTGAAACATATCTAACTGTACACTAGCTTAACGAAGAGGTCCTCTGGCAATTACTTCCTGAGTTAGCCACTGATCAACTTACACCATGAAGCACAAGGATTGATAGCTCTTGTAATTTTATTTAATAAAGATCAATTTAAATAGTCTGCCTTAAAAACAAAAGGAAGGTTAATGAAGGTAGAGTCTTAAATTGTATAGATCACAGCTCTGATTTTCATGCTAACAGAAAACAGATCAATGGCAACTGTGCAGTATAATTGGAAATGTAAGAAAACTGAAAACAGGCACACTGTGGAAAAGGTAATAAATACTGCTGGCAGACTGGAACGGGGGCTATCAGAGGAGGATAATAGTGAACAGAAAAAGATGAACCAAAGTCTTGCCAGAGAAGAGGCAGGAGAGGTCAGACTGCAATTCAATCAATGGCAGGTATGGGCTCTGCTGTATTACCTTGCCAAGTCGTATCAGGAGTTGCAGTGCACCAGAGTCTACATCAGACCTGACTCACCCTCAGAGTACTGAACCTCTGAAGAAAAGCACACAGGTGTTGTCTCCTCTGAGCATCCGAGTTAGTCTGGGGGAACTCTCTCACTCCCTGCATAATTGTGTTCCCAAGACCAAAAGCCAGGGAGCTGGAACAGGGGCTGGGGAGGAGGGACGGGGCAGCACCGGCAGGAGCTCAGCGCTGCCTTTCCCCGTGCAGCAGGGTGCCCGCGCTGGGTGGAGGAGGAGGAAACGCTTCAGGTGAATCCCGCACCGTGCTCTGGCATTAAGGGGGCAGGTTTACAGCTGGGAGATGTCGGGATGGCTCAGAACTTGCCAGCCTGCTGCTGTGCTTGGGCATGCGAGCACCACAACGGTGCCTGACTCCGGGTACATCTTCCCACGTGCCGCTAACGAGGTGGCTCATTAGCAGTCTACACAGCCGCTGATCAGACTGATGCGCTCAGGCACGGGAACCACAGGTACGTTTGGTCCTGTGCTGGGTCTCTCATTCTTGAAGGACTTGCCCATAATAGTTTAAGCCATCCTGCCCTGAAAAATAGAGGAACAGTGCTGGCTAGTTACTAATAAAAGGAGCCTTCTTTTTCTGTCTGATGAACTGAACACTGCTTATTTTCCTGGCTTGTGGGGAAATCTCATACTGAATTGGATTGTAAAATTCATTACAATTGGTTTTTGGAGAGTGTGGAGAAATCCTTTAAAGTGTGGTCAAGGCAGTCTAAGATACAGAGATGGTTGTCCCATCTTTGTACTAGCAGACACCTAAATAAATGTGTTCATAAAATGAAAAATTATCTCTATCAAGGGAATCACTGGAGTGCCAGGTACTGTGGTGTTTCTAGCTTTTTTGAGACTGGGATATACATCAGCATGAGTAAACTTCAAAAGGTTGATGGGTTAGAAGAGCTTAGCATGTGGTAGGGCTACCTCCATGACCTCAAGGCAAGAAATAGCATGGGATCAAATCCTTTTATTTAGTACTTCAGTGTAGATAGCCCAAAACAGACTGCATGAAAATAAAGCAGACTGTAATGCTCAGTCACGTTTTTCTGATCACAGTAATTAATAGTTCAAGTTTAGACACAATATTTGGGTTTGTTCTTATTTTATCCAGAGTAAATGCTCAAGAATTCCTCTACTCCACACATGCACCAGCCTTCTTCTTTAGCGTTTATGAGTGAACACCAGGATAGTGTTCCCACTGAAGATAGATGCCTGTGTGAGGGAGTTTCTTTTTCACAGTCTCTTTACTGTCTGTGAACTTGTGCAACATGAAAAACTCAGTTCTTATCACTCCTCAATGCCCGAGTATCTTCTGCATGCTAGCCATCTGTAACATCCCCCATTCCCCTGCATGAGAAGTAGCCAAAACTTGAAATAAAATTCAATGTATGCTAGTTACATCACTCTACCACAGCTGCAGAAATACCACTTTATCTTTTACTAGTTATGGATGTTGATAAAGAATGCAGATGTTTCCAAAGTACTGAGACAAGCTCAAAATGCAGCTGCCTTTGGATCTTGTCTCTGCCATCACTTGCTGTTCAAGGACTGTCCAGACTTAAGTTTTGGGATGTAAACTTCCTCAGAACATCCTGCTCTTTTATTTCAAAGAGAGATAAATTCACATCTGAGGTGAGGGAGATCTTTGCTTTTTCCTCCCTCGTTGTTCTGATCAAGTCTTATTAAGTGTGTTTCTTCTTTGTGTTCTAATTTTTAAAATTGCATGCAAGCAGCCTGGAAGTGCCTCCCCAGCCTGGCTGCCTTTATAGTCAGGGGAAAGAAATGAGCACCTGCAGGGTATAGTCAGCATCTAGAATTACAGAGTGGAAATGACAGAAAATGGAGGAAATCTCTTCTGCTTGCTTCACTCACTAACAAAGGGCTCTGCATCCTATCACCTTCACTTAGCAGAATGCTCCTGCCATTATCTGCTGGCTGTTTTCACAACCACTAGGTAGCTGGGTGAGTTTGTCAGGAACAAGAGTTAAGTGTGTAACCACAGGAGGGCTTTGCCTTGAGCTACTTGATTCATCTCAAAGTTAGTCTTCTGTACCTAATCTTGACACCAATACAGTCTTCTAGCCAATGGAGAACACCTCAAAGTGCTATCGCTTCCTGAGAGGGTACCCAAGAAGGACAATATGAATATTCTTTAATGGAAAAATTAAATATACATTGACAGGCACACATATATATTCCTATAGATTTAAGGGATTCTACCACTTTTCCTGACAGAACGATATGATCTATAAGATCTCTTTGAGCTTTGTAGGCTAGACTCCTCTAGTGCCTGCATAAATCAATGGGAATAAGTGCATTAAAGTGAAAGGAGTTATTCCAGTGCTAAGCACTGCAAAAGCAGTATAAGCTAACTCTCCCTAATACCATCTCTGTCTGCACTTCAGATATTATATATTCTTATATGGCTAAGTCCTAATGGCTTTAATCCTTTCTGACTTCCAGTGCTGCACACTTCAGTGGTCCTGCCTGAGGGAGCAGTGACCAGGGAATTGAGGATTTGGGCTGCTGATCAGAACCATGTCCCACTCCTCAGCCAGTGTGTGTCTCTGTTTATTTCAGTGTTCTGCTGTCACTTGTGCCCTCTCAGAACACCTGGAAAAGTTCCTATTATTTCTTCTTGTTATTTATTCCTTTTTTTTCTTTCTGCAGGCAGATGGTCGTGTGTCACTCTCTACCCCTGTGTTCCACTTCTATAAATCTCTGATTTTTGGCACAACTTCTCCAGCATTTTTTGGAAACTTTCAGCATTTAACTTTCTCAGTGTGTCACCTGGTTTTGTCCCTTCAGAGCCATAAAGGGAAATGATTGCTTGGAGGGCAGAGCAACATATATCTTTCCAGAGTGTATCATAGTTAGGTGGATGTAGTGGAAAAAAAAAAAAAAAAATCTGTGTGGAGGAGGGCTGTCTTTCAACACATCCATTTGCCAGGAAAAGAAATATGGCAGCTGAGCTTATGAAGAAAAGGAGGAGGAGGAAAAGAAGCTTATTAGCTGTGTAAGTCAGCTCTGAAAGAATAAAGAAAGAAATAAAGGAGTTAACACTTGCATGCACTTTAAATCCTGAGGTGGCTTCCTTGCTCTCACATGCATGTGTTTAACAGTGCACAAGTTCCTTACTTGCTACATTCTTTTGCTACACCCCAGACTGGGTGGGAGTCAGCAAACCAGCCTTGCATGGGGAGCAGAGGACACAGAACCTCTCCTATAACCAAACCATGGCCCAGGAAAACCCCACAGAGACAACCCTGGGACATGCTAGAAAAGTCCAGTGGAAGAGAGAAACACAAAGCTTTCAAATTAGGGCATCTGTGTCCCTGTCTAATACACATCCCCTGCACTGACAAGTATTTGATTGCCTAAAACATTTGCAGGGATAGTCCCTCCTGAAATACACTTCTCTGTTGCATTTCCCTCTATTAATAACCAGCTGGCCTTGGAGATCATCCGCTGTTTGCAATGCAGAGATAAGTGCATATTCTGGACAAACAGAGCTTGTTAAGAGAGACTTTTAGGTCTTCTTGCTGGCCTCGTTGCTAGGAAACTGGAAAAGCTACTGAAAAGCTGCTTGAGTGTGGTGGACTATATTGCTGGCAATCAGTGTCACTTGCCCTAGGTGATAGCCTGCAGCCTTTAAAAATACTGAAACATCCCCCAGTGCCATCATGTTGGTACCAGAGATGTTGTGAGGACACACAGCTCATTAAGAGTCCTGTGTTTGTATGTCTGGAGCTCAGGAGCCCAGTGTAACTACTGCCATTTAAAAGGCTCTGGAGGAATGTTTAAGGCTTATATGAATGACTGGCCTGGCTCATTAAAAGTCAAAGCTGATCAAAGCGTGAGTTTGCAGCAGGGCGGTAGAAATCTCTCACACATTTTTGCAACACTAGCACAGCCCCTCAGTCCCACACTGGACTTAAATTTGATTCCTAGCTGGAACCTGCAAAGTAGTTTTGAACAGGGTGGTAGCTTTCCTTGCTTGCAGTCACTGTGCTCACCCTTCAAGGACAACCATGCTCACCCTTCACGCAGCTCTAGGTCCTGCTCTGTAGGACATGTATATACCTTAATCTTATTACTGCAAATCTTCTTAAGCCAAATTGTCCAAGTAACTCCAATTGTCAGGAAATACGTGGTCTCATGTGGCACTAGGAGTATGTACAAATGTGGGGATGGAAGCTTTGAAGTGCCTTCAAGAGGCATTGAAGGAAACCACGAGCAGGTCAAGGAACATCCCAATGGACCAAACAGCCATGAGCCCTCAGGAGCAGCCTGAAGGACACATACCATGGGCCACACACTCCCAAGCCTGACACAGCTCTCTGGGAGGAAGCTGTTTATGTCAAAGGCTGTACCTCCCCTGCCCTATCTGGAACACCAGGTATCAGCTGGCGTGTTGTAAGAGAGCCCCTTTTTGTCCTCTTCACCACTCTGCTTTCCTGCAAAGTGCACAACGATACTTTTTGTTGAAACTTTTCTATCTCGATGGAAACCTTCCCTGAGAAAATGCTCTGTGAAGATT